>NC_139220.1:194708825-194923825 GCF_055691185.1 Crinia signifera
TTTATGGGGGTGTCTCACATACAAGTCCCTCAAAGTCACATCAGAACTGAACTGGTCCCTAAAAAAATCAGTGTTTGAAATTTTCTTGAAAATTTGAGAATTTGCTATTCATATTTGAAGCCTCCTAGTGTCCAAAAAAATTAAAAGGAAGTTGAAATAATGATGGCAACATAAAGTAGACATATGGTCTATGTTAGTTATTAACTATTTTGAGTGGTATGATTATTTGTCTCACAAGCAGAAAATTTAACATTTTGCAAATCGCTAAATTTTCCATTTTTTCACGACATTTTGGTATTTTTCACAAAAAAACACAGACTGTATCGACCCAAATTTACCACTAATTTGAAGTACAATGTGTCACGAAAAAACAATCTCAAAATCACTGGGATAAGTAAAAGCAAAAAAAAGTTATCCCCACTTAAGTGAGACATGTCAGATTTGAAAAAAATGGCTCTGTCAAGAACGCAAAAACTAGCTCTGTCAGGAAGGGGTTAAAGACCGTTTCCGCAGCATTCTGCTTCTTACAGTGCCAGGAAATGAATTTAAAAGGTGTCTTCTATATTTAGCATCACAATTCTTTCACGTTGTGCTCTGCAGAATAGATTTTGCAGGGTCTGTTTACAATTACTAGTTTCTCCGTTGTCGTAGGTTTCAACAGCTCTTAGGCACTTGATATTTTTTTAAAGGAGGATTACCATAGATTTATTACAATATCATCAAATAGTTCAGAATTTGGTCAATATTTAATTTAAAAGGCATGGTTTTGTCGACTTAATGATTGCCCCTTTAAAAAAAACTTTAGAGTTCCGCCAGTATCCTGCACGGCCGCCAAACTCGGAGGTTATTACATTTGGCCATCAGTGTTTGTACTAAGACAGATCCTGGTTGCAAAGCTTAAATGATCAGGTTAAATCACAAAAACTGAGTTGTTATATCTTATTTTCACGCATAATATCAATCAATTAACATACTATGTAAAAACAAATATTTGGGTATCTGGTCTACAATGTCTTAGTCTCCAGTCTATAGGTCAGCATTGAACGATTGACATGCAAAAGGTTGACAAAAGCAAAACAAAAGGTCAATGCAAGCAAAAAAATTCAACATAAAAAAAGTTGTCACTTGAAAAGGTTGACATGAGCTTTTAATTTTGTTTTCCCTTTTTTGGACTTTTTCACGAGTGAAGCGTGGGTACTTGCTACACTAATTGGGGGTCCATGTCTACAGGTCAACACTGACAACAAGAAAAACTAAAAAGAAAAGAAAGGAAAAAAAAGTTGACCTTTTGCTTGTGTCGATCCTTTGTCAATGTCAACCTTTTGCATGTCACCTTTTTTGTCAGTGTCGACATTTTGCATGCCAATAAATTTCGCCTCATTAACTGCAGACCTTTCCATCCACACCTAAAATTGGGAGTTACAATACTTTCTAGAAGTGACAACACCTTTAAACACCCTAACAGATTGGGACCCATTTGAATATATCTCAAGACATAAAATGTATGTAGAGAGATACTGATGTCTTGAAGTGGATTCAGTATGAAATCTCGGCGGTGGGGATCCCGGCGTTCAAAATCCCGACGCCGGAATCCCGACCGCCGAAATCCCGACAAGGGGGGGACATGGATCGCCCCCCCTTGCGGGCTCGCTGCGCTCGCCACGCAGCGGGCCCGGTGCCTCGCTACGCTCGGCGCGCTAATTTATTCTCCCTCCAGGGGTGTCGTGGACACCCACGGAGGGAGAAGGAAAAAAAGGAGGTTAGGTGGAGCGCTGTATCAATGAAAGAGTCAAATCCTGATCAATTATATGTAAATGTATAAAACAATTTATTACATAAATAAAAATAAAAATACATACATCACACAACAAAAAAAATTATATTAGGCTAAAACATCTACTGATGGTATATTGCACTTTGTATAAAGCAACCCCTATGTGTTGGGGCCTGGATATTTGGGAAGAAATACAGTCACACTTGTTCCTATAAGTACTCCCTTTAAAGACAGTTTTGCCAAAGGTAATATACGTTAACTGGTTTTAGTGGGTGTCCATAGACCTGTTGGATAGCCTGGTGTTGTATGTCACCTCGTGAGCATAGATGTTGTTTACTCACGGAAAGACCGGCTCCAGAATAAACAGGTGGTGGTGTCCCTTGAATGTCCAGTGGGCAAAAGATTGTTGTGGAGGGAGTTGGTCCAAGTGGTTGGTGGAAAATATTTTGTAATCCAATTAGTGTCCACAAAAATATCCAGGGGTGAACCTGACGCGTTTCGTCATCCACGGATGACTTTATCAAAGGTATGACTTGGTGGATGGAGTCCCAGATATTTATACCATCAAACAGGAAGTACAACTTTGACCTCCAAACAAAGTGCTATCCTATTGGTCAGTGTAAAAAACATATAGTAACATGTAATAAACACTCTAAAATATACTACAGGATACAGAAGGCAGTCTGTATATTAAGAACACTTAAATCATTTATTAAAAATAGGAAGAACAAAGTGAATACATATATGTACAATAATAATAATAGGGCAGCATTCCGCGAGGCATTTCCGGGTGTTGGAACGCAAAAACGCGTCACACTTCCGGTGAATGGGACGCGGGACGCGTGCAGCCTATTTCAAGGATGATTCTAAGTGAGAGGTTTGGTCATAATATACATTTAGCTCCGTTAGGGATGGGGAATGTGGTGTTTGATTCCCCATAGTAGTATACAGACGCTGCGGCTATGGTATCTGTATGCCGCGCGTCTGCCTCTACTTCCGGTATCGGTGACACGCATTGTCAGAAACCGGAAGTTTCATTACTTTACAGAAATAACCTTCTTAATAATATGATGTCTAAATCTCCTCGAGCCTATATGTCCCAGTTTTTAAAGATGTCTTTTCCAAAAAACCATATGTATTGACACCATGCAATGTTTTTTTCCCAATATCCCCTCAATACCATTCCACCAACCCCCCCCCCCCTTTTTTTCTAATTGTTTGTTTTTTGCATTTTTATTTGAGTTTTTTTACTTTGAGTCATTTATCTTTATTTTTATTTTTATTTTTATTTATGTTTATTCATTTATAATCATACATATTTAATTTCATTTTATTATTATTTTTATTATTATTATTTTTATTTTTATATTTATTTTTATTATTATTTTTATTATTTTCATATTTATATTTATTTTTATATTTATTTATTATCTTTATCCTCATCATATTTATTTTGATTTATTTCATTCATCTTTTTCTATTATCACTATGCTATATAGTATAATTCATTTTCCTATTATACATTATATTGTAATATTTTATTTCCTTTCCCAAATAAACTGTTTAATATAAGCTGCCAAATCTACCACGTTATGCTAAAATCTATATGAATTGAGAATGTATTATCTTCTGTTATACCACTCTCTCTTATGTAAACAATAGCGAATACAATGTTTTTTCTCAATGAGCTCCGTTTTTCATGCACCATACACTGCTATTATAAACGCAGTGGACCTCTCCAAAATGGCGCAGACTTTCCCCCTATACTAAATGTAACTCCGCTAGAAACCGGAACTTCCGGTTTCTGACAATGCGTGTCACCGATACCGGAAGTAGAGGCAGACGCGCGGCATACAGATACCATAGCCGCAGCGTCTGTATACTACTATGGGGAATCAAACACCACATTCCCCATCCCTAACGGAGCTAAATGTATATTATGACCAAACCTCTCACTTAGAATCATCCTTGAAATAGGCTGCACGCGTCCCGCGTCCCATTCACCGGAAGTGTGACGCGTTTTTGCGTTCCAACACCCGGAAATGCCTCGCGGAATGCTGCCCTATTATTATTATTGTACATATATGTATTCACTTTGTTCTTCCTATTTTTAATAAATGATTTAAGTGTTCTTAATATACAGACTGCCTTCTGTATCCTGTAGTATATTTTAGAGTGTTTATTACATGTTACTATATGTTTTTTACACTGACCAATAGGATAGCACTTTGTTTGGAGGTCAAAGTTGTACTTCCTGTTTGATGGTATAAATATCTGGGACTCCATCCACCAAGTCATACCTTTGATAAAGTCATCCGTGGATGACGAAACGCGTCAGGTTCACCCCTGGATATTTTTGTGGACACTAATTGGATTACAAAATATTTTCCACCAACCACTTGGACCAACTCCCTCCACAACAATCTTTTGCCCACTGGACATTCAAGGGACACCACCACCTGTTTATTCTGGAGCCGGTCTTTCCGTGAGTAAACAACATCTATGCTCACGAGGTGACATACAACACCAGGCTATCCAACAGGTCTATGGACACCCACTAAAACCAGTTAACGTATATTACCTTTGGCAAAACTGTCTTTAAAGGGAGTACTTATAGGAACAAGTGTGACTGTATTTCTTCCCAAATATCCAGGCCCCAACACATAGGGGTTGCTTTATACAAAGTGCAATATACCATCAGTAGATGTTTTAGCCTAATATAATTTTTTTTGTTGTGTGATGTATGTATTTTTATTTTTATTTATGTAATAAATTGTTTTATACATTTACATATAATTGATCAGGATTTGACTCTTTCATTGATACAGCGCTCCACCTAACCTCCTTTTTTTCCTTCTAATCTTCCTTGGGGGAATGACCACCCCCACTGGTGTGAGCAGCTACACGTGATAGCCCATCCTCCCAGCGCCCTTTTTTGCGTTTACAGGGGCACGTTCTCTCCCCCTATTTTTTCCATCTGGGTCAGAGAGACGGCCTCTGTGCGCAAAAATTATTTCTCTGTTACCCACGGAGGGAGAAACTGTCGGGATTTCGGCAGTCGGGATTCCGGCGTCGGGATTCTGAACGCCAGGATCCCGACCGCCGGGATTTAAACTGCATCCCCTTGAAGTCAAGCACTCCTAAACTAAGTGCAGCAAAATGTCTACTGAACAGTTGTTCATTTCTGCCCATCAATCAAGAGTCACCACAAAAATCAAAAGAGGGTCAATGACAGTAAATTTTGGAACAACAGGGGACTATAAATCCCAATCCACATCAAAAATTTCAGCTCAATATATATCTATAAAGAAAACTACTAGTTGAAAATGTTATAAATTCTCCCGAAGCCTTGGAGTTTAAAGGCCATCAGGTTTATATTCAGCCCTTCATTATTTTTAAGTATAGCTAACCTGTGAAACTTGTTTTTGAGAATACCCCATTTTCTTTCCTACTAAAGTATGAAGATAGGTGTGTGTACATTGAGTGTTTGGTGTGCACAGGCACACCCTAATGCTGTGCACACCCTGATGAACACCTGCCTGCCACTATGAGGAATCAGCTACAGGGCCTCCAGCAGCCCTCAGTCATTTGAAATGTGGCACCAGCTTGTGAGCCAATCAGAGCTTGTGTGTTTGTTTTGTATTATTAATTGTACTAGACCTTTGTCATATTACTACATACCTGTGCCATTCATATATTTTTTTTACTTTTTTTGCATGTACTGTTACACAGAGTAATTAGATTAAAACTGAAATACAGGAGATTACGGTGTGTCCGAGATATGTTTTATATTGTAGTGAGTTCCAAGAGATGAGGGTAGACACGCCTGATTGGCGGTGTTAGACACAATTATTGGGTGGTGTTAGACATGCCCAATAGGGGATGCTAGAAACACCCCTTTGATGGGACACCCCCTAATAAAATGTGCTGCGCACGCATATGGCCCTGGATGTTTTAAGTATATTTTGAATTAAATACTGTACATCAGTTGATTGCTGATATGGTCCTAGGGGCTAATGCAGTCCCACCACAGTATTTTATATGTGTATCTGTCATATTTATCTAATCTTTTCTACAGTCCGAGGGTAATAGGGGTCTGTCAAGCATATTTGTTGTCTATAAAGTCCATTAATGGAAACAACCAATATACAGTACCTATAGTACTTTGCATAATAATTCAATTAATAGTTATTTTTTAAATGTTGCCCTAACATTGAAAGGCATCAATTCTGAACAATTCTTTCCTTTCCGAGGGCACTTCTTATTCACATTTTTTTTTTAAATTTAACCAGTTTTCTTTTTTCTTTCAAGCTGTGAGCTTTAAGGTAGTAGAATTCTAAAATACCATTGTTTAGTGGGCGCCAGGTAGTGTGCTGGATATTTGAGGTGCTTTAGCAGCTCTTGCTGTGCTGTCCATCAATTCACATGCAACAAGACCCATTAGCAATAACTACCACAGCAAGTTAGTAGGTACTGCCCGTAGTTACATTGTTTCCATTTAAGTTTTAGCAGAGTGAGTGGGCAAATGAAACCAGTGACAACCACCACTTTGTTATACATTAAATTGACACTTAAAGGTTGCTATTAAATGGAAAGGTAGAAGACAGAGTGCCAGAAGCAGCATAATATTTACTGCACAAATATACTGGTAAGAATCAATTGGAAAGAAGCTAGTGGGAGTAATGCTTAAAAAATCTTCCACACATTAGAGGTATTAACAAAAGATAGAAATAGGAAAAACAAAAGGAAAAGCTAAGTTATAAGTACTAGTTTATTTGGTGGGTTAGTTTATATGTCTGTAAGATGTTTTATAGGCGTAATTTGCATATAGATTATGATCATGGACAGATTCAATCATACGAGATATAAATGTTTGCAAGACTATCAATAAATGTAATTACCTTTTAATCTTAATAATGTATCACTCATTACTTTTAATGTTTATTTCATGGAGTTATTTTTGATAACGATATCACGAGTGACTTCACTGATAGGACATGTATTCATAATATTATACTGTATTCTTAATATTAAACAGTCTGCAACTGTATAACATTACACCAATATTTAACAGTTGTAGGCAGCATTATCAATAAATATGCACACCTTGAAAAAGGGCCTTGTAGAACCGGAAGCGTCAGCGGTTTGGAGGTTTCTTCCCTGATTTCCATCACAGGATATCCACCCAACTTATACTCATGTGAGCTGGCATGTGAAGTACTGTTGTCTCCATCTCAGAAGGACTTTTTATCTATGTTGGATATTTTGGATGTTCTTTCTGAATAAATGTGTCTACATTTTCTGGAGCTGTCTGAGTCCCATACTTTGACGAGGCTTGGTGGACCATTATTTTATGAAAAGAAACCTTTTGAAATATATAGGGCACCTATAACAGATAAGATCCTAATATATGGGGAATGACTGAGAGCTGGCATATGAAAGAAACCTTTATGTGCATATGGGGCCTTCGAAAAAGGTCAGTCATATGCAGTACTATGTTTCTGGGAAAATAGGTCCAGGAACTCCAGGCCTGGGGGTGGATCAATTAAATAAAAAATAATATATATAATAAAGAGAGGGAGGGAGAGATAGATGTGTATATATTGTATTTAGAAACAAAGGCACTCACAGGTGACTTTAAAATACAACTTATCTTATGGAAATTAGATTTTCAGTTCCTGATGATGTCATATTTAATTAGAGGTTCAGGAACTGAGTTCCTGCTGGTTCCTGCTGAAAAATAGCACTGGTCATATGGTATAGAAACTAGAGTGTTTTATTCATCTGGAACTAGCATTTGATCTGCTTTTTTTCCCTTGAATATTCCGCCTGTTGGGAACACTTACCAAATGGGAGGAAATATGTTCCTGTCAACAATAGAAAGATACAGTACACCTGTGTCCACTACATATTTGTTGTATTTGTTTTTTTGGGGGAGTGGTAACCCAGAGTGTGATACGGTGAAGCAGCCTCAGGGCGCAGTATATCTTCTATTTCTAAACATATTTATCAATAATTATAACTATTTTTGTTCCTTGCTAAATTTACCGTATAGTTTAACTCAAATAATGATTATAGTAGATATATTTTAATTCAGTAAAAAAATGCAATGGTATGTATTGGAAATATTTGCAAAATAATGAAACTTTATAATATGGCAAATGAAGATGCTGCATTATGAAGTGTATTGTTCTTTATTTGAAGCAATTTTTTCTATCTATTGTCTTGAAATTGTGTTGCCTCCACCATATAAATATTGGAAAATTGTCACAACTAACGCGGTGATGATATAGATGTTGAATGTACTTGTAGGACTGGCGTAAACCCATAGCATCCCCAGATACCCTCAAAGGGGGATTAACAGCTCATAGCCCTCTAACTACTTTCCTAAAGTACAGGGCTGTTGAACCGTAGCGGAACGAACTGAAGGCAGGTATTGAACTGAGCTTCTAAGAGAATGGATGGTGGAGTACATAATATAAGACCAATAATCTGGCACTGGATAGTGGACAGAGATTACCTTAAATTGGGATTGGTTCAAATTATGTGCCAACCTGACGTTATGCTATTGGCATGCCGAAATCCTGTGTTCTGATCTGTTCTGATGATTATTCTCTATGTTCGCCCCTATAAATCCAAATCAATGGTGCATATATCCCTGTAAGAGCCCTAGTCACCTCTAACAGAGCTGACTGCAGCAGTAAAAGGAAGGAGATGGGACTACCAGGCAGAGTGAAAGACTTTTCAGTGTGGTGGAAGCTCATGTCCACAAATGAGTCATTCTGAGTTAGTAACATACAGTATTTTATTGCATGCAAATAATGAGCTTTAATAAACAGCAAAGAAGTTTTTATTTTTTTGTCCCATTGCCTGAATAGATCATATACTTTTTGTCTTAACTAAGGTGCTACCAAAGCTCTGATCCAATCATATTCTGCCCTGGGTTTTGCAACCTACTCCTATCTGGAATTTTTCGCACCCATCTACACCTAACTTAATTATAAGTCTTATAGTGATGCTAATCTATTGCTCCACATTTGTTGCACAGCTCTGCAAAGCCCCACTTTACTTATACATACATATCATCATCATCGACAACAACACGCCTTCACACATCTCAAATGCCTCTCAGATCTACCTCTGATCTTTACTTTTCTTCAGATACCCACCGTTAACTCCAGTTACAAGAGTCTATGTATAAACCCACTTATGGAATACCCTACCACACCCCATCAGACTCTCCTTCAACATTTACATACTAAATCACAATCTGAAACCACATAAATTTATTAGAGGGTAACCTACGGTATACTAAACAAAATAATGCACCCTGACAATTATACCAATCTCCACTCTGATCCACATATGTACCTCATTTCATCCCTGTCCTCTTTTAATTAGAATGGAAGATCTCTCATGAGCAAGTACCTCCCCAATCAATGTTTTCATGTTTGCATCTGTTTGGCCTACTTTGTATTACTTTTTTATGCATTTCTTGTTTCTTCCACTGTCTTGCACTATGCAATCTAACAATAATATATGAGGTCCTTTGATATCTTTTTGACTAAAATACATTAGTCTAGATATATAGTAGGATTGCAATCCTGAAAAATGAAGGTCTTGATGACCAAGAACAAGCAACAGTATCAACCTTTTGAAAACCTTAATCAAGGAGAAATAGGGTAATTTATTTAAGAATTTTGGTTGACTGGCTGAGGTGAATGTGGGGCTTAGTCCCCGGACAAGTTTTTTTTCTTTTTCTTTCTACGAGTGGACTTATTGCAAGTTGAAGGATATAATTTTTTTCAAGTGGAATAAAAGTTACAGGTTTAGAAGAGTTACAAATTGGAACAAATAAAGTAGAATATCATTTCCACAGTGGGGCTTACAACCTAAATCGTTTGCATGAATAAAAATACAGGCGATTATTATAAACATTCTAAATAGAGATACCTCCAACCTAGTGCCACCACCGGAGGTCTTCATACACACATCCTCTTCCGCATAGTTCTATTTTCTAGGCTTGTAGAGTACAGAAACAAACAGAAATTGGCAGCCTTCAGGAAACTGTGGCAGCTATTATTTTCTTTTGGTAACATAATAATGGAGTGTGTGTATGTATATTATATATATTAATTGTTGTGTCAGCTTTCTGCTTTACTGTTAGCAAAGGAGGCAGGCCTGGCAGGCTGTTCTAAGCTCCTTGTTCTCCTTCTGCATGCAGGAAGTCTGGGGTTACTAGAACATTTATAGCTGTCGTCTACTCCAGTGGAAGCGTGTTCAGCGCCGAATAGACCATAACAAAGGGGTTGAATTTCATCGGAGCTGGCGTTTAATAGAAATTATAAAACAAAAGCAGGTCTGAAATTCCAGATGGGACCTTCCTTTTATGTTTCCCCCCTTTTTCACAATAACCCTTTCTTCCTTTTGTGCTAATGAACAGGAGCTGGATAGAGATGATTTGGATTATACACATGCCAGGTACCAAATGCCAGGGAAAGAGAGAGAAATACCAGGCGTTTATTATCCACAATTAAGCTTATAAAACTCTATAAAGAACCAGATGTACAAAACAATAATTTTTTTTTAGATTGAACTCTATGTTATATATTTTTTAAACGTAACCCTCTTTTTCTAATGGTGATCTAATAACCATAGCCTGTTTTTTTAATGTACCTGTACGTTGCTTCAAGTAGTTTTGCAATCATTGCTTTGTCAGTTTACTTCTGTCACAATTAACATTAACTCCAACTTACATCTCTGAAGCATTGTGGCTGTGCTTGCAGTAGCATTGGTATGTATCACTCTTCAGCATGGGACTGCTAGAGTTGTGTTCAGTTTTCTGTAACTTTCTGTTTATGAAATACAAAAATGTTACTAGAAAATATTTTCTTCATGCAGTCAATTGTGTAAAGTAGAAATAGAGCACACACTCCTATTCTTTTTTTTCAGGATAGTCCCAATTTGATGGGTGTTAGGAGGTGTTCCATACGGCCTGTAGATACAGGTGTCTCCACTGCAAATCTTCAACAAAATGGAGTCTGTGTAGGCAGGGAGGCAGCCTAGCACTCTAAAAATGCTGAGCATGCCTGCATGGGTATGGCTATGCCCGTTGGTGGCATCATTATGTTCGCTATAAAGTGATCATGCCCTTGACATGCTGCAGCCACATATTATTGTCCTAATTCTTGGATCAGTAATGTTGAGTGGTATGCATTGTATTACCGAGCTAAGTAATCAACATAACTGTAATGTTATTTCACTCCTCAGAACTGCGGTATAAAGTCAATTAAACCCTGGAGCTCAATCAGACCTGATCGCTGTTATGCAAAATTGCAGAGGTGTTCAATCGGTTAGCCAGTGCCCTGCCAGAGTGAAATCCTGCCCTGTGCAAGTCACATTTCACTCAACATCGAATGATTTTCCCTGTCTTTGCAACTCTGACCCCTCCACAAGTCTGCAATAGAAACAGCCCTGAAAATGCCTACGCATGCCTGCTTTTTTTCCTGACATGCCCAGAAAATGACTGGTTACCACCCACAAATGGCGACTTTCTGTCAATCAAACGGCGGGCAGATTGCTAATAAAAATGTTGTCACTGTTTGGCATCACCCATGCGCTTGCAGCAAAGACACATGCACAGTCTATCAATAAATAAATTCGGTTGCAAAAATGCACAATAGCGATCAGGACTGAATTACCCCCATTGACCAACGTATTGTATCTCCATGCCTCATGTACAAAATGTACATTTGAAGGCATCATCCATAACAATAACACATTTTTCCACGTACTTTACCAAAAGTAAGGCTCCTTTCACTATATTTTTTTTTTTCACCAAAGTTCAACTCATGAGCAAAGCCCCTTACATAGAAGGCGGCCCAGGCCACGGCCGTTATAGTTAATAATATTGTCTGTGGGTGGCCAATATTGAGTGTAAACACTGAATGATATAGGTAATTGATATAGTTCGGTAACATCACTGGGACCCTCTGAACATGCGGGTCATTAGCTATACAGCGAAATTGACCTGCATGTTCAGCAAACATCAATGGCCGTTAACGGCAAGCGGGAGATCGCTTTGTTAACGATATTGAGTGTACTCACTAAATGATATTATGAAAGATATTGCTCAGAAGGCCCTTTCTGAATGATATCTTTAACAATATCCGCTAGTGTGTATGGGGCTTAAGTGCTACAAAGTGTGAGAATCCGGAATGACTGATAAGGCATTTGGGGAAGTTCTTACAGATTCCAGGGAGATTAAGATGTCACCCTAGATCCTGCCTACTTCTTTAGATAAACATTATGAAGTATTGCACAGCAAAGGCAGGGTAATGATGATGAAGTTAACATCCCAGAGGAGTCCACAACAGTAGTCAACTGTTCATGTTCCATGTTCCAAATAAGTTTTTTGATTAAATATTTTTATACTAGATTTTGAGCTTGCCTGAGGGCCAATAAATTAAATATATGCAGTCTCCACCCCTTTCAATATCTAAATATCTTTTGTGGTAATAGGAAATCTCATATATTGTATATATGCATCTTTCAATGAGAAATGCCTTGGTCAACCCTTCAGTAGCAGAAAGATTGTAATGGTTGGCATCATGACTTGTAAATCTCTAGTGCCCATGGCTAGACTTTTGTAAAACTTTTTTTTATACATACTGTATGTTTTTACATTATTGTATTTTTATTGTACAGGTTTACTGTTGTATTGTTGCTATTACCAGTGCAGTGATTACTGGAGAGCGCACACCTGGTTAGTTCAAGTAATGTCATTTCTAAGACTACTACTGACACACCACTGACTTACCTACAGTAGGAGTTCCACATCATGGATGATGGGAGGGGCTTGAGGCCAGCAGGTGATTAAGGTGATTCATTTTTGTGTGTCTTGAAGTAAGAAAATAAAGTCAAACAATTTTTCTATATGCAATTTGACAAGTGGCCTTTCCGACTGAGTTACTTTTTCTCTCCTCTGTGCATTCAGTTGGTGAGTTAATATGCTGCATGAAATTAGAGTGAAGCTAAATTATACCACTATTTGTCCCTAGTGACCCAAAACTCAGCCTTTTCCATATTTTACAGATTCTCTCATCTGCAGCTCTGAAACACTAGTGACAATGTTTTAGCTGGGCATTGATGATGGTAACCTAATATTTTACTACAAGCACAAAAACTGAATTAAAAGAAACCCAACTGCAAGGTTCATCAGTTGCATTAGGCATATGAAGAAACCTTTAGCCAACCTTTGCATTGTGTAGTTTTGTTAATAAGGGAAAACATTTTTTTTTCCTTTGGAAAACCATAATTAGCGTTTTCTTTCAATTACAGTTTTCAGCTAGCTAATTAGCTGATAACAAAATCAGTCATACATTTATATTTTTGGTGAAACACTCTGGATGATTTAACCTTGTGCCTGCTGATTCACATTTATTTATTTGTATTTTACTATTATAGATAACTTTTATACTGTACATCATTGACCTTTACATGCTGGAAAATAATACACAATCTATTATTTAATGCACAGGAAATA
This sequence comes from Crinia signifera, assembly GCF_055691185.1. Lineage (NCBI taxonomy): Eukaryota > Metazoa > Chordata > Amphibia > Anura > Myobatrachidae > Crinia > Crinia signifera. The sequence goes on from NC_139220.1 coordinate 194,722,145, forward strand.
ATGGGGCAGATGTATTAAGCTTTAACAAGAGATAAATCCAAGGGTGATAAGGAGAGATAAACGTCCAGCCAATCAGCTCCTTACTGACTTTTTTCAAACACAGCCTGTAACATGGCAGTTAGCAGGTGATTGGCTGGACGTTTATCTCTCCTTATCACCCTTGGATTAATCTCTTGTTAAAGCTTAATACATCTGCCCCCCTGTTCCTAAAATATCTGTCGTGTTTATAACTATTTGTCATGCTTGCTATTTGTACTGTCCTTTCATAATTGATTGATGGAAGGCAGAGAAGGACCACCCTTCTTGGTCAGTAGAAAGCTAGAACTTTGTCTAAAGCCCCGTAGACACTGGGCGATATCGCTCATTATATCGCCCAGTGTGTACGCCCTGCCACACGCCCAATGCATGCTCCAGTGGGTCGATAATGACACCCTCTGTTGTCTGTGCATGTACAGATGAGGAAGCAGATCATTAACAATGGCCTTACAGAACGCAGCATGACCCCCTTTAGACCCCCCCTCCCGCCACGTCGCTCACGGCATGGACAAGTGTGTATGGGATTGTACTGTGTGTATGGACCATTAGAGTGTATTTACTGTTTGCAGCCTAATTCAAACAGATGTGTCCTCTGTCAGCTTACGGCTAGACACGCATTGTAGCAGCAATACAGCTTGTGAATGTCCAGGCTTACTTTTATATTCGAAGAGAGGAAAAATCATTCGATGGCAAAAAAAAAACCTACCAACGATGAAATTTTGTACTTGTCTGCATACATTTAGGGTCCACCTAGAATATGTGGAGAATTTTATAATAATTTAAATTATGAAATAATTCCAGTGATTGTTTATAAATGTACATTTTTAGTCTGTGGTCTGGTTCGAAAGGAACGTCTCAACACTGGACTAATTAATGCTGCGGTTGTAGATCTTCTTTACTACAATGAGAGAGATAGTTCTGCATACCCCTCCACCCTCCCTCACCCATCTGTTGTTTTATTTTCTTCCTCCAGTTCATTAATGTGACTTTATATTGAATGGTACTTTCTTGGTTTCAACTGTAACAGCTATGGAGCATTCCCTCCTGTGCTGTATTCTGCTTTTCCCTTCTAAGAATGACTAAGATCCCTAATTAAAAGAAAAAAAGAATAATATGCTTTCCATCCCAGCACCAGCTAATGATTCCAACTCGTTTACCACTGTTCGCAAGGTTTCTGAGCCCGACTCTAATTGCTGGCAGGAAGCCAGACATTATCTCCTGTAAAGAGCAGTTTGTATCGCTAACTATGGGGCATTTGAATTCACCTGCATTAAGAATTGATATTGAATTAAATGGTTACATGTGCATACTGTACTTATGGTAGTAAATGTGCGTAGACTAAGGGTAGACTTACATGAAATTGGTGCCCTGGAATTCCAGATTACAACCTCCAATATCAACAGCTGAAAGGAACGCCCTAAATAATTGTTCTTCATTAAGTTAAACTTATTTGCAGCTAATTGTGCTGTAACATTGCATATGTATATTAGCACAGATGGATGCTCAGATAGCACCCCTAGCTTGCCTCCTTTTGGAAATTATGTGGTATGTGATTTTGTGCACTGTGCCTCTGAGGGAGCATGTCATGCTCTGCCTAAAGGGCATGTCTATAGTAGTTCCACCAGTGGGCAGTGTCCTGCAGTGGCAGGTGGAAACTGGGCTACTAAGTGCAGGGGGCTGCCAGGGAGGAGGTTTGTGTAAGTGTGGCATTTACAGTTGCACAAAATCACTAATTTACATGTTCACTGACACCTGCTGACTTAACACACACATACACACACACGGATACAAAGTTGGACGCTATTTGTATCGCTGTTTGCAGGTGGGCAGCAGTGTGGACTATTTTCCAAAGTGGAAACATGATGCCTTTTGTTTTGGGGGAGTGCCAAGAGCATTATTTCTATTTTCGGCAAACATTTTCTGGGCTCTGTGGTATGAGGAAGCCATTTTGAGTACTTTAGAGTTCCACTGAAGGCTGATTGTTACGATAGTGATACAATGCAGTACTTAGATCTTGAATACCAGCAGTGGCCATCTTTTGCCTTCAGACACCTGCAGCATTACAATATTTTAACACAAAGATGTAGCTGCTGCGATATAGCATACAACTCTAAATAAGGTTCATTGTTCCAAACTGGTTCTTGGTAATAAGGTTTTAAGGTGTGTGAGGTGGGGTGGGGGTGAGGCTTCACAATTTCTTCAACATGGCTCCACCCCCACAAAACAGGGCACTGTATAAAGGGGCGGGTCATTATGATGTGATTCAGTGTGAATTGCGTCATCGGGTCCCCCTTGGACCGCCTACTTGTACTCTTTTGCGGGCAGCTGCTGGGAATGCAGGAAACTTGTCCTATCTTGGATGCTATCCAATTTTTGGGCTGATGTATTAAGCCTGGTAATGTGATAAAGTGAAAGGTGTTTATGCACCAGCTAATCAACTGTGTTAGAAAAATGACAGGAGTTGATTGGCTGGTGTGTTATCACCTACCCCTTTATCACCACTTTATCACTTTACCAGGCATAATACATCTGTACCATTGTCACTGGTGAAAATGCAGGCTGCCACCAGTCACAGCATGCAGCACCTTGCTGATGGCGATGGTGGCAGGCAGGATCCAGCAGTAGGTCCCACACAGCATCCATGTGCCCCTACAGCTTTGTTCAGCATTCAATTCATCCAGACTGTGGCAGTAATTACAATCAATCTAAAATCCTCAGAGCATAACACTAATTGAGCCATGATGATCTAATAGGGCATGCACACAGGGAGATTTGAGCAAGTGAGGTGTCAGTGGCGTAAGTTCGTTGCAGTTGCCCGGAGGCAAGATATATATTGGTGCCCCCCCACACACATACAACCCTACATATAAAATATTTCTGTTCAGATAGATAGACAGATGGATAGATAGATAGATAGATAGATAGATAGATAGATAGATAGATAGATAACACATATATTTCAGAACTCAGCCACAGAAGCAATGTCTTTTAAATAACTGATTTAAACTTCCAGGGGGAGGAGAGGTGCCCCCTTGGGAGCAGGAGCCCGGCGGCAGATGACTCCATTGCCTCCCAGAGTTCTGCCTCTGTGAGGTGTCCTGAGTAATTTAGTCTAGATCTTCCATACACACCGAGTGATTTCAGTATGGGAGGTTTGTGTTAAGCACAAAAAAATAAATAAATCATAATTTAAATAATATTACAGGACGGTAGATTTAGGTCGCTCAGATCACTTCTTAAAACACGGGTGATTTGCAGTCTCTTGCTAAGTGATCCAACTATATATAATCTGCATGCTTGAATGATTTAGACTGGCAAAAGTGATGCATGGGGCTGTGCATCACCATCGTTTGGAACACATATTTATTGCCACTTACTGCTTTTGAAATATTCAGCAATAGCACACTGTTGATGTGATGTTTGACATCTTAGTAATAGTAGTAGTACGTTTATTTATAAGGCGCCGCAAAGTGTCCGCAGCGCCCAAATTGCTTAGAAATGAGCAGAACTCTCCCCATTAGATTCATTTTAGGATCTGCCACAGTCAGGATGAATAGAGTGCTGCTCAGTTCCTTCTGCATCTGCCACTGACCCCCAAGTCCAGCAGTGAGAGGGGAGGAACAATTGGGCAAAAGAGCACCTCCTCAAATCCAGATCCTGGGTAACTCCTCCCCCTAGCTTTTGAGCTGTGGCCTTTAACAGTACGTAGAGCATTCCACCAATGAGAATACATTGACCAATCTCTGCTTTACACATAACTCGGTCATACTTGACAAATATAAAAAAGATGAGAGCAGACTTGCAAGATCTATGAATATAATTAGATTATTGGTGAGATAGCTGATACAGAGGTACACTGGTAAATCCAAATTGCATAATTCATAATATCTTTTCCATTATTAACTACATGCCAAATCTTATTCTATTTATAACTGAACTTAAAATAATCATAAATATTACAAAATGTGCAGAGAATGTTTTTTCATTTAATTAATTTGGATTGTTAAGGTGCTGGTGGTTTAGTCAAATACCAGGTTGGTCCCACATGCACAATGACAGAGAAATTAGAATTTACAGCAGGACCAGAAGAAGTGTGTCAAGATTAGTGGCCTAAATCATGTCGCTCAGATATTAACCACTTAAATGGTATGCCTGGAAAATTTCCGGGCTCATTCCGGGCATACCACTATATAGTAGGTGAGCGCCAGTGGTGCGCACCTACTATATTAAGTTCTCCGCTTTTGACAATTTACAATTGTACTGTATTGTTTGCTTAAAATCCAAGTAAAAAATTGACGTTGTCGCAGTAAGCTACGCCCCTCCACCTTCCTGCTGCCCTGGATCCTCTTCATTGTATGAAAAACATGGCGAATTCCACATTATAGTAAGACTATAATGTGTCTAAAATTTAAGGAAAAATAAATAAATAAATGAGGTACCAATTTAAGATTAAGTTCTCCTCTGAACGCTTCAGCATCTCCCCTTGTGTAGACCCCTCAAGATGATCAGTTTTGCTCCGCTACCTCAAATGGCTACAAATTAACCGGTTCTTCTTTCATCCTAGTACAAAGCACCAACCTCACTATAAAATGAATCGTATTTTATTTGCGTGCAATTTTTTACACGGGCCACCTGGAATGTATGTATATATGTGTGTATATATATATATATATATATATATAATACTGTCAGTCAATGCATAATAATGTACCAGATTAACAACCGCAATGCACTGTAGAAAATTCACCATAATCCTTTCAGTATAATGTGACACAGTCTGGAACCTGATCCAGACAGGGGGCACAATAGGGGTTTCCCCTAGACCCCTGTGGGCCAGTCCAAACTTAGTGCGAATTCCCATTAACTTTGTTTAGTATAGTATCTGACCAACGTTATTTAGTACTTGTTACTCGTGGATAGCATTGTCAATAAAAAGGTTAATACGTCTAGATAGAAAACTTGTGTAGGTGTACAGTGTCTAGAGGATGCTCACATTCTTCCTGCCCACTGCCAGCTGTCTATCCAAAATGCCAGTGGAGTTTTAATGATCTGCCAGACTACTGGAAAAATGCCCTGTCATTAAGCCAGTGTCATGAGCCATGACTGCTGTGCTCAGAGACCCTCAGCTGCTTACTTCTGTTTAGTCTATATTTGGAATGATTGTTGGTGAACTGGGACTGTGAGAAAGGTATGAGCTGTTCTGCTAAATATAGAGTGTGATGATAACTAAATATCTCCTAGAAACAAACACAAAATATGATGTCCACATTTACACATAGGAAAAAAATGAAAACATGTAGAAATAAGTGTGCATTGTAAAGCTCTCTGTCATGCATTGTAATGCTTTTTTATGCATCTCATCCATTGTACTAGTGTAGTAAATGATTATGACACCATTCACTCTTATATGTCCTGTTATTGAGATGTCCATGCTTTTATTAATGCAGATGTGTGAACAGGCCCTGATATTAAGAATGAGATGACGTTAGTAGATCCACATACATTGTGATAGTCACACTGGTAAAGTGATAAAAGGGAGATATGTTTGTCCTAGGTGTCTGGCCTATGTATTTTAAAATCCCAGGAAGATGTTTGTGGTTGCTCTGCTTAGATCTTTAAAAATGGTAAAAGCCGATTAACCCCTTCAGTGGTAATCCCGAGAATTTTCTGGACTATGCTTCAGTGCGCAGACTGGTAAGCCTGGAAAATTCTCGGGATTGCCGCTGAGCTGATCGCTGAACTCAGCTAGCTTCAGCGCTGCCTTGCTCCAGCTGCTCCGCCTTGCCTCCTCCCCCCCACTGTTGTGTGACAGTGAAGTCTGCAACACGCCGGGCTGCCGGGGGCAGGGTTGGGTTGCCCGGCCCCTGGAGACAGAGTGATGTTTTTTTTTAGGGAGCGCTCACCCTAAAAAACTCGCCCAGTGGGGAGTGCTACTTTAAAAAAAAACACCACTGAAGAGGGTTAAGGTTTCCTAGGGTGTGGATGTGAGAAAGAAGGGTGGGCTCCATCCACAAGGCCCATGTTTTGGTCTTCAGGCTTTCATCTTGAGAGCAGGCTATTTCGTGCCTGCACCCATAAAAGTCTGATATAAGCTATGTCAGGGCATGGCTCAGGGTCCCAGCGGAAACAGGCAGCAGACACTGTGATTTACTGACTGAAAGTACTGTGCATACAAATGCCTGTGTTTGTGGTAGGGACATTAGGTCTTACCACCTTGCGAGAGGGAATCTATTATTATTTATTATTATTTATTTATTTATTTATTAACAGTTTCTTATATAGCGCAGCATATTCCGTTGCGCTTTACAATAGCAGACAGTGATACAACAAAACAGGGTATTTACAGACAGTCAAAATGTAGGAGGGCCCTGCTCGCAAGCTTACAATCTATAGGGAAATAGGCACTGATACATAAGGATATATACTGTATTCTTTATTGCATCGATTCCACCAGAATGCAAGGTTCTATGACTGGTTCTGGAATTTGATAAGCTTGCCTGAAGAGATGAGTCTTCAGGGAACGCTTATAGGTTTGGAGACTGGAGGAGAGTCTTATTGTGCTTGGGAGGGCATTCCACAGAGTGGGTGCAGCCCGAAGAAAGTCCTGCAGTCGGGAATGGGAACGGGTAATGAGTGTGGATGAGAGACGCAGATCTTGGGAGGAGCGTAGAGGTCGTGTTGGATGATATTTTGAGATAAGAGAAGATATGTATGTTGGTGTAGTTTGGTTTAATTAGTGCCAAGATGGGCTAGAATTTATTTTTATGTTTGCTTTATGCACTGCACTATATAACTACCACAACTTGGCGGGTTATATTTATTACTAATCTCTATGTAGTGTGTTCCCCTGGACTATCAAAGAACAGTAATAAATAAAAAAAACTAGTAAAGTAAAAACACATCATCATTTGCTATTTATGTGTATGGTTGGGGTATATATTTTTTATGTGCCACTTTTAACAAATAGTATCTCTCTCTTTAGTCTTTAAAATGAGCTTATTACAGACATATATTATGTTTTCTTATATGGGCAGATTAGCAGCCCACAGGTGAAGTCCCTGCAGCTGAATGGGCAGTGAGTCAGGTAGAACCATTCTAAAAGGTATCTGCAGCAACCCAGTCTGATGGCTGATTCCCCAAGGATGTGAGATAAATGAATGGAGAGAGTCATATTTCCTGCAGGAAAACAAAGAAATCTGCTTCTTGTTTGCTGCCGAGTAAACACATCCATCCTTGCCAACTTTACCTACAGTCTGGGACTTGGTTCTAACATACCGCAGCTGCCCAGATCACATGCTTATGTCGCATTTAACTCACCCCTGAAACTAGGCCTTAGTAAGGGAAAAACAGAGATTCTCATGGTATTTAGCCCAGCATCTTTCATACTGATCCTGAAAGGGTGCAGACTAAACAGTGCTTTTGTTAACATACACTTAGAAAATGTATATATTTAATGCTTATAGAAAACAGTCATATTTATTTGACTCCAAAAGGAAACATTATATTATATTACTCTGTGATTGGTTCAATAATTGTACATGATTAGATCATTTGCACAGGGTCAGTGGCGCTGGAACGTTTTTAGGTTGGGGGGGCAAGATATAATCTCATTTTGGCGCCCCCTAAATTGCTATATGTTACCCCCTGATAGTTAATGAAATATGTTTTCATCAATAGTAATAGAGTAACAGAAAAACACTATAGTTTTATTAGTAACAAAATAACATTTGTCCTGCACATGTCCCCACATCCCTCATATGTCCAGCACATGCCCCCACATCCCTCATATGTCCAGCACATGCCCCCACATCCCTCATATGTCCAGCACATGCCCCCACATCCCTCATATGTCCAGCACATGTCCCTCTAACCCTCATATGTCCAGCACATGCCCCCACATCCCTCATATGTCCAGCACATGTCCCTCTAACCCTCATATGTCCAGCACATGCCCCCACATCCCTCATATGTCCAGCACATGTCCCTATAACCCTCATATGTCCAGCACATGCCCCCACATCCCTCATGTGTCCAGCACATGTCCCTATAACCCTCATATGTCCAGCACATGCCCCCACATCCCTCATATGTCCAGCACATGTCCCTATAACCCTCATATGTCCAGCACATGCCCCCACATCCCTCATATGTCCAGCACATGTCCCTATAACCCTCATATGTCCAGCACATGTCCCCACATCCCTCATATGTCCAGCACATGTCCCTATAACCCTCATTTGCCCAGCACATGTCCCCACACCACTCATATGCCCAGAACATCAATTGTTCACACACTCCCCATAACTTAATACATCCCCAATGTACATTAACTCAAATTGTGAGCAAGTTTAGAGATCTCCTCAACTTACTTTTTTTGTTTTGCTGCCTGGATCCCTCCCATACACAGCAGGGCAGACACGCTGGCCGCAGCAGTATGGGGTTGGAGCACGCTGGGGACCTGGATGCTGGATGCCATGCCCATGCGACGCTCGTCGCTGAAGCAGCAGGGGGCGGGCGGCCGCGGCGTCGGACACTGTAAGTGTCAATCAAACACCGCTGGGCAGGGCGGCCGGCAGGGAGGGGACTGAGTCTGACAGGGAGGACGGATGGAGAGACCCGGCGCAGCGGCGCCAGCGCGCATAGCACTGCAGGATATGTGAGTGTAGAAAAGACCTCACACATACATCAAGACACAGACGGGCCCACGGTACTTTAGCGCCTCAGTAATTTTGGGGGGGGGGGGCAAGCTGCCCCCTCGCCCCCCCCATTCCGGCGCCCATGCACAGGGTATAATATTGAGTCTTGGGCAATAGGTTAGCTTAGCAAAGTCAGAGTTTGTTTTTTCACTTGTTTTTATTAACTGTAAGCAAATAAAGCAATCATTATAAATGTTGTTCACTGTGGTAAAAACAACAACTATTGCTGCACTGGATTTTTGCTTGTTCATCACAAAGTACAACAAAGTTTAGTGCAAATGGAGTCTGACAGATTCATGAATTTTTATTTTTTAATACAGACTATATTAATAGGATATGTTTTTTAACAGTTACCCCCTCAAAGTTTATTATGTGTTTTCTTTCATATATACAAGGCTGGATTGAAATGTAATACCTCTATGGCTGTAAGGTTTTTTTTGTGTGAACCTGTTTGAACACTTTTTTTGTACATAATAACTCAGTTTCTGCTTTATGTAATGCATTATTCACTTTTCAACATAGCCTCCATCTCTTTCCACACATGTGCGTCGATGCTTGACGAGTCGGGAAAACCCATCGGAGAAGAAAGCTGATGGTTGTTGTCGACACAGGACCGAACGGCAGCTTTCACCTCATCGTCAGAGTTGAAGTGTTGACCCTTAAGGTTTTCTTTCATCTTTGGGAAGTGGTGAAAGTCGCAGGCTCAAGGTCGGGGCTGTACAACGGGTGTGGCAGAACCTCCCTGAACTGCAGGCGCTGCAACTGAGTTATCATGTACAAAAAAAAAGTGTTAAAAAAAATCTTATAGCCATGGAGGCATTACTGTCTATCTGTCTGTCTGTCTATCTATACATAGCACAATAAAACAAAGATGTATGTGGACACATCTGTGTGTATATATATATATATATATATATATATATATATATATATATATATATATATATATATATATATATACAGGTATATCATCTATATATGTCTAGTGTACGTGAGTTTCTGAAACACTGTTTGAGCTATACATCAGCCAGTGCTCAAAAAGCCATGCTTTGAGTATCTGAGTTTGCTGTGAGTATTCAAGCAAATTGAAAGGTTTCATACACAACTATTTTTTAAACCAAATTTGAACCCATCCTGCTGAAAAATAGTCCTGCAATGTTCATCTCTGATTTTGGGGTGGTGTTAGGCATTTTGCCCTCCATCTGCCTAATTTGAAGTTCTTTTACATGCGCAGTCCAAGAGACTCCGAAGACTGTTCACCAAGGCATTTGACAGTATAGGTGTTATTTTTTACGTAAAATGCTTGCAAATGTTTAAGTGTGAGACCCATGAAGAAAATTGTAATAATTTTATATTATTATTATGAGACACAAATGCTTTTGCTCAGCAAATAGTTACACATACCTTTATCATAGGCCAGTAAGTATTCTGTAAAGAAATGGACCATACTTCTTATATAAGGTTGTTCCGTAAGTAATGTTGGCATTGCTGCCTCTACATGTCTGAGTATTAACATCTATAGCACCAATTGCAGGATGAGGGAACAAGCTGAAATGAGCTTACAGGTGCCAGCTGGCCCAGTCGGTAGCTATGCCAAAAATTTACACCAAGCATATGTTAACCCATTTACCCATTGTTGATATTAATTACAGAATTAATTATGGGATTACAATTATAAGAGGATTGGTAATAAAGCATCGTTAAAAGTAATGTATGCCCTGTTTCATATTAAAAAATAATCATGTCATACTTTGAGGAAACACCTTAGCTGCCCCCTGAAAATGACGAGCTGCTGCCAGGCTCGGAGGTTTGGTGGGTTTGGTTCAATATGTCTCAGGAAATTCATACAGATTAATGTGTTTCTGTGAAATAGAGTGTTTTGGAATGTAACGTAGGAAGTAAATCAAATCATTGTTTTCTATACACCCGCCTTACTATTATTCCAGAAATCTGTCCCCTGTTAAATTTTCATTCATTATAAACCCCCTGTACACCCTTTTGTATCTGTGAAGATTCATCAGTTGGTTGTAAGATGTTATAACAATGTAATGTATACCTACTACATACAATCTTTTGCAAGAAGTAAATAATTCTGCTTTCCGGTCTTCATAGACCTGATTTTGTACATGGGAAACAAGGGCTGGTAACAAAATGACGACAGTCACAATGTTGACATTACTCATCTTGATATGAGAATGTCAAGATGGACATAATATCAACTTTGACCATGTTGACATTCATCAGGTAAACAGAGATGAAATGTTGACATGTTACTTTTGTTATAGGAGCACAGCAGTAATTAACTTGCTGCTGGGGCTGCTCCACTGGCCAGGGCCCTGCGATCATACAACATTACAGCAGCATTCTGGTTAATTATTTCTGTCCTATTCCTAACCTTAATTCCTACTCGAACCCTAACCTTACCACTAGTAGCTAGTCCGTACTCTCCATCCAGCAGGCTTATCCTAAACTCCGCCCATACCTAACCATAACCCTCTAATATTGACATTTGGACAGTGTTGACCTTTTACCTGTTGGTATTTTAACAACGTGGACCTGTTTCCGGTTAACATTTTAACAATGTGGACATATTACATTAGTTGTTGTCATTACGTCGACACTGTTATGGTACATTATGAGAAACAATACTGAGAGAGCTTATAGTATCGGATTTGTGTAGAATGAACAGTATGTTGCATGTATTCTACTTCATAATGAAAAGATGCGCTTTTGTATGATTAAAATATTAGTGGGTAATAGAGGTGAACGAACACAAGTGCACAGTGTATTTATGAGCATGTGAGCAGATGGCTAACACATCAATGAAGCTGTAGTATATCTAGCGCCAGAAGATGAATCACTGCAAATGAAAGCAGTAACCATGTTAATATTAGGTATTGCATGCTACTGTACATGTAGTGTCAGCAGATACTCTAGTCCCATATGCTTTTGTTTGCAGGCAGTAAGTGGCAAGTTCCAGAGCTATTAAATGTAAAGAGATAGAATGGGGTTTTAGCCTATTTTTACACTCGGTGTACATTGTAGGTACTACTGCGCTTGTTCTATTTTAAAACCAAAATGTTCCACAAGGGACTAACAATGTCTGTGTGATTGGAAAACAGAAGCAACCTGATACATTGCAGCTAATGTTTTGTAAAATGAATGTGGCTGGATTGTGAATTTTAATGGCTTCAGGGCACTGACATTTTTATAGAATGAGATCATTTTTTTAAAGGATCTGGTCCACTAGAGTGAATTTCCAATAAGATATTATTGTTATCCTTTATTTATATAGTAGCAATATACAAAGCAACGCTCTCCATTCGGGAGGGGGGAAGACACCGAGTGAATATACAGTACTTAAAAATATCATAACAACAATGAAATAAAAGGTGAGAGGCCCCTGCTTGCTAAGCAGTGACTTGTGTTCTCATGCATGTAGGCAGTTGCACAACTTTCCATGTGTCTTTGACCTGAATATCTTCTTATTTTGTATATAACATAAATGAATAGATATAATCTGTTACATTAGATTTAAAATAAAGTACTTTACTGTATAAAATGGAAAGACTCCAGACATCGGGCTTCCTGCAACATGTACCATTGGCAACTATAGTAATGTAACTGAGTTACAGTATGTTAAAGGCTGATGGATACAGAAGTCCCCATGAAGTCAGAAGGCCATAGACAAAGGTCTTTTATACTTATTCAAGGCTTTGCACACTTCAGTTGCTATGAAATTCTAATATAATTTGTACCATTTTTGCAATCTAAATTACTATCGCCCATAGGGAAAGCCAGTGTTTGCCCTGGCTTTCCTGCTAGATCGCATGGCTTTGCATATAAAAAATTGTGTGCTGAGTGATCCTGCTTAAGCAGGTCGCTCAGCCAATAGCTGGGTCACCACGTCTGTACGCCCCTTAATAGGGAGCTAAAGTAGCTAATTATCCACTGCCACAACTTGCTGCGAGTTGGGTACTTAATAGTTGGGGGCTATGAAAAACAAGTGTGAGGTTCATTTTGTAAGGTAATGTTTTCATCACAAGATGATATTTTATGTATACTGACCAACATCTGAAAGCCCAGTTTAAATGTATTGTATCATTTCATATTTGCAGAGATCTGTTTCCTGATTGCTGCATCCTCAGACTGGCTTAATTATGTGATGTTACCACTCAGAGTTCCAATGGCAGCTTGCAGGTGCAGCACCTGATCTCCTTACTGCAGTGTACTGTATATCTCCAGACCTACTTCTTGTGATTAATAGCACTCTCTTCTCCATTGTCCTTATCAGCAGCACAATTCCCAGTCACAATTGTATGCAGACCATAGCAAAATAACAGCAATACCTTGGGATATATTTTTCCTATTTGCTTCGAGCTATTTTCAACTTACAGTATAGATTTAATTTACTCTGCAACATAGGAGGAGTATGACAGTATATTAATAAGGTTCTCTCTCTATTTGGAGTTTGATATTTGATATTTACTATATTTCTGCAGAATTGAAGGACGCTATAGAAAGCATTTCTATTTCCATACACATTTGTAGTCCCAAACTGCGGTAAGTGAATTTCATCAAGCTCAGCCTGTACTTCAGTGAATCTTGTGTATTTATGTACACAGAGATAATAGCCTGTTTTCATTTACTTTATTATATCCATAGTACCGACTCATGCTCCTTCCAGTTACTTGTATACCCTCTCAGAAATGGCTGGGATGCTCCTGAAGATCAGATGGCCCCTCTGGGAAAGGTGGGAAAGTGTCCCAAAGTCCTCTGATCCCCCACGGTCGCCCACATACAAACACAAGCGGGTGAACAGTGTGACATAATTTCTTGCTCTGGCACATAAACTGCCCCCCACTTTCGATGCCAGATTTACCATTCTCTATAGTGTGGTGGTGGAGCCACAATAGCATGATTGCATCCTAACAACCCTCCTTACAGAGTGCACCTTAATGCTGGCCACGCTCCCAGGTGATGACTTAAGCAGCCCATACACGCTGCTATGCGTGCTGTCCCGATGTGTGCTTTGAGGTGCGCACTCCCGCGGCACCTCATCGCACAGTACAAAAAGTATGTGCTTGCACATACTTTCTGTACTTAGGTTTCATCACATTGCATCGCATTGCATGCACAACGCATGCACAGGCAATGCAATGTGATCCGTGCTAGTACAGCACGGAAAGCACGCCCTCATAGCAGCGTGTATGGGCTGCTAAGTCTGTCCCCTCCGGGACATTATTTTTTTGCCTTTTTTTTTTTTTTGGTAATCAACTTTAAGATTACACCTGATGCTCCTCAAAAGATAAGAAAGCAAGCTTTGTTGCCATGTTTTTCTTAACATATCAGTACTTCATTCATCTTTATTCATTGAATATATGGTGCACTCAAATTTGGAGTGCCCTTATGAAGCAATTGCTTTAAAGAATAAGCAATTCCTGTTTGTCCAACTTAACATTGACAGAACTAAAATCTACCCTTTGTATAAGGGGCAAATTTTAATTTAGCCAGTCTGCTGAATTGGAATGCTGTCACCAAGTCAACAATGATGTTGGTCAACAATAATGGCAACCCCACAATGTCGATAGTTATTATGTCAACATTGAACTGTCACCACATGAAGAATGTTAACCTGTTCTCAATGTTGGCATCTGAAATGTCTGCACATTGCCGAAATTAGGGTAGTAGGGAGTCAATTTGATGGGATGAGGTTTAAGGGTAGGCACAAGGGGGAGAGTTAGGGTTAGGCTGCGGGAGGGAGGTTTAAGATTAGGTAAACCTCCCAAAATAAGTAAATAAACTAACATGATAGAACCTATAGGAGACAGAACCGCACTTTCTAAGCTCTCCCACATCATGGTTTGGCTCCTATCTCTTCTTCCTCTAATGTACTCTCAGACCCATTGCATTGATTGAAGACTCAGATTCACACACACACACACAGGAATGTGAGTCATGTTTTAATGTTCAAAATCTCAAATAGTTTTGGTCCTTTCATGTATCTCCTGGTTAGTCACGGTCAAACATAACCATTATCTTTAGTGCTACCATGTGATTCAACAACATTTTGTAAATGGCCTATCACATAGGCAAATGCAGGGGGGTGGGGGGTGTCAAATATCTAGTGCACCAGCTTCTTCTACCACATTTACTGTATGTGTGGATCTGAGCGCTCAGACATGATAATGGACCAGAGAGTAGCTGCCAGGAGGAAGAGACAGGAGCCTTACCATGAAGTTGGAGATTATGAACTTAGAAAGTCCATTACTGGTTCTATTATGCTTGTGCATTTATTTATTATGATATGTTTATACATTTCCTGACCACTTATCTTATTTACATAACTCCGCCAGACTCCAATACTTACTCCAATGCACTGGATAGTGGGAGATTCCCCTGTAAAAATCCTCCGTTTGCCACTGCATCAATCTGTGTGATTATTATTTCTTTAGTATTCTCTATATTTCATATATAATTTTAGTGTCTCTCCTGTTTTCCGTGTATGGTTCCTGGCATTGTGAAAAATGGATAAAGATACAGAAAATACTTATTTGAACTCTTTCCCTCTAGAGAAACCTGAAGGATATACACTTTTAACATTTTTAGAAATAGTAAAAACTGTTTTCTAACAGCATAGTTTACTGTGTTTAGGGAGACTGATATTGTAGATGATATGTTTTCTGGTCATGGTAGCAGGCATGAGGAATGTTAAATAAATCTGTATGCAAAACCAAAATCTATTAACAATACTATATCAAAGCTGAATATTAGAACAAGCAGTGGAATAGTTATGGAAGGACCCCAAAGCACAGTTTGAAACCAGCCTGATTGTAGGTTCCAGGTGCCCTATGCTAATACTCATGCAGCTCCCCTTGGAATGCTGCTAAACACATGTGTATGGGGGCTCAAGGACCAGCCCTTCATACTGCCCATGTGCCTTTAATGAAGGTTATACAACTGGCATGTAGGATTGAATGCTTGTGGCGTGTG
The DNA here is from genome assembly GCF_055691185.1 of Crinia signifera. Lineage (NCBI taxonomy): Eukaryota > Metazoa > Chordata > Amphibia > Anura > Myobatrachidae > Crinia > Crinia signifera. The sequence continues at coordinate 194,737,870 of NC_139220.1, forward strand.
AAGTGTTCTTTGGCTTTAGGCTGCCCAGCTGCCGCTGTAACACAATGTACATAAAATAATGGTTCCATCAATAAGTTACAGGTACAGGCATCTGGCAGCCACCTTAAGAACTTGACTTCCCACAGTTCATTGGGATGGATGATAGCAAACATGTATGGAATAAATTGCATTTCATTTTATTCCTCAGTTGCCCCCCCCCCCCCCTTCCCCAAGTCCTGCCCCCCAGTGCCGGTGCCATAGGCTACAGCCTAATAAGCTTATTGATTAATCAGGCACTGGATTTATTCATTAAAAGGGTTTGCTTATTCTGGAAATACAGATTTCTATTGTTCCATCATTTTCCAATCCTCTTCCAGCTGTACAAGAAAAGGTTCTCAATGAAATGTGCATCGAGCAGACACACGCAGTAGCTAGACACACGCAGTAGCTTGACCAAGCTGGGATAAAGTAAAGTCTATTCTGCTCCACAAGTCCTCAATGGCGGGTATATAGTGTAACACAATCTCATGATGGCTTTCTCAATTGTAGCAAGCCTTTGTCCCCATAAAGGAGTATGGAGGTGGAGGTAGCAGCTCAAACTCAAAGTGACCGGAAGAGGGAGAAGGAATCGGTTTGGAGTAGAACGGTGGCACAGTGGATTTTGCGAGTGTCCTGTATATATACATACAAGGCTTGTCCTACAATGTAGCCTAGTATTTTAGTGGTATTTGCTAAAGTGCTGGTTTTTAGAATCTAATAGCAACCTATAACATTCTACTTGTCATTTATCCAGCACCTTCTAGAAGACACTAGCTACAGCAGAATCTGGTTGTAACTTGTTTAAAAAGCATTATTGCTCATGCGGAAATCTAATAAAAGCTGAAACATAAATGAGAGGTTTATTTACTAACTCCTATGTTCTATTTTAGATGGGATGTTGCTGTGGGCAACCAGTCAGATTATATCTATATTTTCATCTAAAGGGTAGATTCTGATTGGTTGCCAAAAGCAACACCCCATCTGAATTAGAACTCCAATCCCTGAGCAAGGTAACTGCTGCTATATGGTGTGTTGCTTATTCTGGCACACTATTACTGAAAAACTTAAGAACAGCTTTTTAATAACTTGTTTTCTCACTCTTATTACATATTTTATCATTGTATTTTCAACAATTAGCTCAACAATCAGAAATCCCTTTTGGCTATGTTTTGCCAGTCACACTGGCATGTTAGTGCTCTGTCTGGCAGCATTTGAAACTGCAGACTTAGATAGGAAAGGATTATATAGCCTGGGGTTGAAGAAATATCTTGCTTTCTCAAGAGGAGGTATCCAGATGTAAGATCGATTTTTGTGTACCAAGGAAAGCAATGAAAGGATAGAGCAAAACTCTGCATTTTTATTGGGAGCTTTTATTCAATGAGCAGCAGGTTAGAAAGCTGAGCATTAACTCTTCTTGGCTCCAATCTGATTTAAAAAGGGAACATCAGTCATTTGCTGTATTCAGAGCTCTCTCATTGACATTAGTCTGTCTGAATGGTTCACTTTCAGTAATTTTATTAAGGGGAAAAGAAGAACAAAACATGTTGCAGAAAAGTCAATAGACCAATATATACCAATGCCTTTATTCCATCACCCATAATCACACAAACAAATACCAATAAAAAGTTTCATATACAAACTTGTATGCGCATGTGCAGCTGCTTGGTGTGAGCAGGTGCTGCAAACTGCTTGTTCACCAGATGTTCGCACCTAGCAGTGCAGACGGGGGCCATGGGGCGGCGAGGGGCTGTGCCCATGGGAACGCCCAGTGTTTCATGATGTCCCCATGAAAACGCTGGGTGTTCACATATAAATGCGCACGTGATGCGGGTGTGTGTGTGTCGGGGGGGGGGGCGCGGGCAGCTGACATTGCGGGGGGGGGGGGCGTTCGTGTGGGCGGTGTAAAAAGATATGGTTATTCTAAGTGGTCGTAAATTGCACCAACATGGAAGACGTTGCCTAGATCTGTGAAGGTTGTCAAATGTGTTCTCATCCTAGAAATTTTAGGAGATTAGGCAGATATGTTGAATCCAAACTGTAGCACATGGAGCCCAACTGGAGAAAGAGCACAATAAATATATAAAAATGATATAAAGAGGGGTCTGGCCACACTCTGCCGCATTGTCCAAGCCCTCTCCCGTTACTAGGGTCCGGAGGAGCAGTCAGTGTTCCTGGAAGCTGTAGGGATGTTTTCCCACTAGAAGTCTCTTGTTAGCTGCAAATAGGAGCCTTGTTCCACTGCAGCTGTCAGCACCAGTGGACGAAGTCCATCTGTAGGTTACAATAGAGCTCTATATAGTCTTAATGTTAATCTACCAAGAGGCTGCTCTGCCGTTGCAAGGCATACGGGCATGACCTGTGCCGCGTGGCTGCTCTAGCATATGTAACAAAGGGTTTCTCAATGGGTGTATGTATGATGAACTTAGCTTGAGAAGTAGACAATGCCTTTAAGATTACATAAGCCCATATCTGCCTATACTAAATAACATCTTTTTTTCTTTTTAAAGCCTATGCTGATTCTTTTTGAAAGGCAGAATATATCACTGCCTGACATGAATGCCTTAAGAGCTTGGTGTCAAAAGCAAAATTGAAAGAGTTATATTCTACGCTCATCCCAAGGTCAATAAAGACTCCATAAAAAAGACATGGGCCCCAATCTGAACTCTGAGGCACTCTACTTACAATAGTTGTTTACTTTGAAAAGATTCATCCATTTGTCTGCATTACATCATTAATCCAGTTTTCCATTCAAATTCAAATAATTACTCAATCTCCCAGAGTTCTTAAGTTAAACAGTAGCACTTTTGCAGCGTACTCCGTTGCTGTTTATTCATGTGTGATTACAATAGCGAGGGAAGCTGATGTGCTGATCGCCAGCTGCATCTGGACAGATAAAAGAAGTTGGGAGTGCAATCTGTGTGGCTTTTTTTTTTCTTCGTAATGTTATGTACATCTCATGGCTATCTCGATTTCGACTGGGTAATGAAAGGATTTTCTCAATAGCTGAGCTTTGGAATAGTCAGATATGTTAACTAGGCTAATGTATTTGAGCGTTATAGTAAAATTATCCTTAAAAAGTAATTTAAAAGAACAAAATAGACATTGGTTCATCATCTGTGAGAAATCAGTACGTAATGAGTACCTTCCATTTTTCTAGATGTGGATTTTTTTTTTACGCAGAAGACTGAGAAACATGCAGTGTTTTTAAGAGGAATATACTATAGGCAGGTCAACATTTATAATGACAACAGTTATGCTGTTGACATAGTTAAATGAGCGGTTTTGTTAGGCATGAGGGGGATGTCTGGTGGTAGGGATAGAAGAATACTACTTACTTGAACACTGGGGTATCACAGGTCTGACCTGAAAGTGTCACATGACCAGCAGGACCTGGAAGGCATGCTGTAGCCTCTGCAGCCACCAGGAATAGGTACAATAGCCGCCAGGGACGGTATGTCATTACTCTAACATGAAGACATTTAATCGGTGTCTACATGATGACTGTTTAATAATATGATTTTTGAGATCTCATACCACGCCCTTTTAAGATTACATAACCACAGTTATGTATGAGCAGTGTTCTGTCCATTCCTCGGTGGGGTGCAGCTCTAAAACACCTGACAAATATAGTTCCTCAAACTTTACCTATGGTAGTATGATGTAACGGATTATCCACTTTGTAGCGAAAGTCAGAACCATGGGGGTTATTCAGACCTGATCTAAACTGGGTGATTTAACAGAGCCCTGCAATTAGATATCTGTTGCCCCCCAGAGCAAAAACCTGCCCTGTGCAAGGTTGTGAATAGCTTGCAAAAATCACGCCAATCAGCAATTAGCGGCAAATCCATTCCAACTCACTCATAATCTTAGGATTTTCCCAGTGTGTGCAGTCTGTACGTTACCCAGAACCTACTCTGCCTGTGCGATAGAATTAAATCATAGATCCTCCCTGGAAACGGCTGGGCACACCTGCATTTTTCCTGACACTCCCAGAAAACAGCCGTTCACCACCTCCAGACACTGGCTTCCTGCCAATCTACTTGCGAACAGATTGCAGTTAGAAAAGAAGCTACAGTACATTGTTTTGCTGTTTGGCCTTGTACATATGCGTTAAGATCCGAACACATGCGCGGTCGATCGTCAATCGGCCACCTTGTGAAATCGCAGGGATGCGATCAGGTCTGAATAACCCCCACGTTCAAACAGGTGAAGGTGGAATAACAGTTGCACAAAATTTTAATATCTGTAAATAATAATAATTAATAATGTTCAAAGCATTCCTATTGCCTGTAGTAGAACGTGGACCTGCCTTTCTGTCTTGGTACCTCCTCTACTAGAGATAACCTGTGGAGTAATGTGTAATTAGTAGGGAATATTGCTTAATGACTTAGCTCAGTCAGGATAGCGTACAACTGCCATGAATGTTCTGTGGAACATTTCTCATCTAAGAGTGAAATGCTGACACTGCTATAGCAGCAATTCTAGCTACAGTATATAGCATTTGATTCATTAAATCCTAGCAATAATTCTATACAAGCGATTTATTTAACATGAACTTTGGCCCAGATGTATCAAGCTTCAAAAAGTGATGAAATGGAGAGTGATAAACAGCCAGCCAATCAGCTCCGAACTGCCATGTTACAGGCTGGGTTTGAAAAATGGCAAGAAGGAGCTGATTGGCTGTTTTTTTTATCACTTTCTACATTATCACTTTTTGAAGCTTGATACATCTGGCCTTAAGTAACTTTACATCCTTAACATGGGGAATTCATATAACATTATTCTTTTCATCTACATTATTTCGATTTTGTAATTTGATGAACAGATCTAGTGAAAGTGTTGTTTATATGTCAACATGACAAATCATAATACTGTATAAACAGGGAATTTTTCCAGACTTTGAAATATAAACCCATCACTACCACTTGACAGATCTAAAAGTGTGAATTGTTTTCTCCAACTCTATTTCAGATCTTAGTTTGAATAAAAACAAACTACTCTCGTCTGTAAGAGTGTCACCACCTACCTACCTTTTGGTCCTAAAACAAATGTCACCTGTTCTCCATAAACTCCATTGTTGTTTCAGTGTTTGTGTCTGGTACTGCATTTCTCTATTTCCTAGCATCTTTGTGCTTTTATGAAACAGCTTCTGTAGTTTGCTGGCTGTCTGGTCCAGCAGGAGAGATTGCCAGCTGAAGCTGGCTGGGAACCAGCTCTGATATATCGGACTGCTGAAAAGAAGGGCAGCTAAGAAATGAGCAGCCAGGCAGCAGATTGCTATTGTGTTGGGTCAGACATTGCATTTGGCAGAGAATTCTGAATAGACCTTTGGCATAGGCAATGTCCCCCCTTCATAAAACACCCACTGAATTGACTTTCTATGGTCAAATCCATAGAGATTATATGAACAGAGTACGGAGGACTTACTGTTCCTGATATCTTAGTTCATTCTTGTCCTAATATCCATGTGGGAGTTCCCTCTGATATTCAATACACTACAAGGCTCAAGATATCTACAGCAGTGTGAATAATGCATATTTTGGAGTGTACTATATAAACCATACTTATCAGCATGTCGTGATCAAAATACCTTTGTTTTGTTTGTTTTTTAAGTACCCGATGTCATCAATAAAATGGTACAAACAGGGTTGTGTAGTGCATATAAGCCTTGGTGTTTGTGGGTTTAATTTCTAGTTCTGCAGCTGTATTACCATTCTATGGGCAGTATTCAGTCCCGGCTGCTGTTTCTGCCGGTGGAAATAGCGGCCATCGTCCATTCAATGCAGCCATTTTCGACAGCATTGAAGACAGTTTACGAAAAAACAGATCCGACTTTAAAACAAGTTAGATCTGTTTTGTCGTAAACGCCCATGGATTGTTGAATTCACTGCCATTTTTCGACAATATGCTGCCGTTTTCGCCAATCCTCTGACTTTCTTAGACTCTGCTGGCAGTAGTATGGATACCAACAGTTGAGTTGCAGTCAAGAGAAGCAAAAACGGCCTGGGGTTCCAAATGTCGGGACATTCCGACAGTCGGAATCCCGGACTGAAGACGTCCCTCTAGATTTAACATGATTTCTGTAAATAAGTAAGATCTTTATATTGTGTCAGATTTATCTGCCCTAAAGGGTATGGGATTAAAACCTAGGTATAGGCGAAAACCAACCATTCATTGTGAAATGAGGATAATGTGTTAGTAATTTATAGTGGTATCTGATATACTGTTGTAAAATGATTGATGTTTTGCTACAGCACTGTACTTAAGATTGCTGGTTTTCCAAGGTTGTTTTCTAAATGTAGAGCATTTGAAGATCTAGGGGGGTATCTTATAATCCCCAAAGCTGCTTTGGGCAATTAAAAACAGCTAACAGCAGAAAACGGGACTTCCACAAGGGGCACACATGAGGTGGCTGCCAGTCAGCAATACAGTACCAATAGGTGATCCCCTTCACCCCCAATCGACAATGCAGAAATAGAAAAATGGTACCCCTATTGTCTGGCTTCTCCACTCTTCAAGATTACAGATAAAATCAAAAGTACAAAGAAACAGAAAAATACATCCCTTATATGTGGTCCCAACATGACTTGAGGATAGCAGTATTCAAGTTGCTACTTTCTTATTTTCTTCAATCAATATGTCTCATACGATAAGAAGTGCGATATCATAGTGTAATCAAATTTAAATACAGTCACATAATTAAATACAATAAAATAATAAGTCCAGAAGGACAAATCCTAAAATAACCAGAAAGGGGGCAAATACCGTCTAAACTATTAAGTCAAACAGCTCTCAATAGAAGCATAAGATGTCATATACTATAGTCACGTGGTGGTATTTGATAGATGTTAACAGCATTCAGAAGTCTTGCAGTGGTCCTTTGGGTAATCATTGGTTTCCTCTATAAGGGTAGTGGTGTAGTCTCTAATTGCGCCAACTTGTTTCTACAGCTGCCGCAGTCTTTCTCGAGGCTAGGTGTATTGGGCTCAGTCTGCCATATAGTCCGTATAACTCACTTTTTAAATGAGCTGATTACAAACGACTGTGTCACTCACAAGTCACGGGCCAATCATCTACAGACCCTGTGATCGCATGATCAGGACTCGATGACTCACAGCTCTCCTGGGAGTCAGGGAGGACTCCACAAAACTCAGTAGAGTAGGCAAGTATTCCACACTCCCTGTAGCAGGACAGCGCCATGCAAGGTCATGCCTCACCGCATGCATACTGTTTTAAAGTATGAACATGCTGATTCGGGAAAAAACTGTAAAAATAATATAAATAAATAAAAGCAAGGAAATTATACAGCATAACATCTTCTTTGCAATTTGCTACAGACTTGCTCAACAGAAGGCTTCTATGATTTGAAAACACTTTGCCATCCTGAATGATTTCAAATATGGTGTCCAGTTCAGCTCAGTTCACAAGACTGAGCTTCAGTGGGAAGACTTTGAAGCTCATGTTCTGCCACTGAACATCTCGTCACAGAACATAAAAACATGACAGCTTATTTTGCAGTGATTTCTGTCGTTTGCGTTCATGTACTCTGTTGAAAATGAGACATTTGTCTGAATGTGTAATATGCCGGCTCATAATAAATTAACAGACAGAGCAGCCCTGAAGGTGGTGGGGTAAAAAAAATCTATATAATCACTTCTTGTTTGCCTTTATTCCAGTCTTCACGCTAGAACATAGTGGCTCATGAGACTTGGGCAATTAAAATCAGGGACACGTACATCTAAAGACATCCAGCTAAAATGAGGATATTGTTTTTATGCTCTAAAGTATTAAAAGAGCAAAACGTGAGGTTAAGAAGATGTATAAAATGTTATGTTCTGCTGTGTGGAATGTGGTTATGAAAACTGATGTTTTGTGTACAGAATAAATGTATGATAGATCTGTCATACATAGATGGGCCAATGCGGAATACATTGCAGAATTAGCAATGTGCTAAAGATACACTGAGATGCACAAACCACTGCACAAGCAATATACAGTATGTGGATATTTTTGGACAAGTCATTATCACTAGCACGCGCTTGTGTCTCCATATTGCAGGTGCAGAAGGTACGCCTACAAACTGGTTGGTATGGCCTGTTTTTAAGTGATCATGCCCACACTGAGCTTTGCCAATGATAGAAGGCATCATCCCCTCCCTGAAGTGTCACCCAGTACAGTGGTGTCATTGGCGCCACATCCACTGGTTTAATGTTTTTGGGGAGTGGTCATGCATGCCATTCTTAAACTTATCACACTCCCATTTTTTTCACAATGGACAGCCCCCTGCCTCTCTCCCAGCACTCTCATCAGGTTGGGCAACCTCAGCCTTTCTCATGGCACTCCCAGCCTCTTTCTTGAGTCCTGATGCAAGGAAACAGTGTGGATACTGCTCTGTGTCACCATCTGAGGGAGCGACACCAAATACCAGTGCGGTTCTGCTATTTAATGTCAACCCTTCAGAAGATGTCACTCAGTGTGTCCCACACCCCAAGGTGACACAACTGTTCACCCCCTAGTTTTGCTTCTTAACCCTTTGAGTGCCAACATCTCAGTGAGAGATGTTCAAAATATCTGCTAAAAATGGCAGCATTGCTCACATTGGTCATATAAATGAAGATAAAATATGTTACGGTAAAATAAAATTATATTTCCTATATAAGGTAGACATTACAAGTTATTATGATAAATACAAATGATTGCTTGGCAATTTTCACACCTATTTTGACAAATTCACTTGGCACTCAAAGGGTTAAGCCATAAAGGTCATTGGGGCAGCTGAAATAAGCCTGGTGAAGAGGTAAAGTAGAGATAGAGGCCCTTATTCAGACCTGATTGCAGTACAAATTTGTTCTCAAAATGGGCAAATCCATGTGCACTGCAGGTGGGGCAGATGAAACATGTACATAGAGAGTTACATTTGGGTGGGGTGTGTTGAAACTGAAATCTAAATTGCAGTGTAAAAATAATGTAGCCAGTATTTACCCTGCACAGAAACAAAATCACTCACCCAAAGATAACTCTCACTATACATGTTACATCAATCCCACAAATTTGTACTGCGATCAGATCTGAATAAGGGCCAGAGTGTAAGGTGATAATGCACCAGCCAATCAACTCCTCACTGTTATTTTCCAACACAGCTTTCATCTTTCACTTTATTTCCTCTTTATGTCCATGTTATGTCTTCACCAGGCTTATTATATCTGCCCCATTATATCCAAATTGGGTACTTATGTAATATCTGGGCTCCCGTTTTTCTTATGAGACCGCGTCCCCTCGCGGGGCTCGCTGCGCTCACCACGCTTTGGGCACGGTGACTCGCTGCGCTCGCCACACTATATAGAATCAACTCCATGTGTAGTTGGATAGTAGGGGTATGAAAAAATGGGGTGCATTTAACATGGGAGCCCAGATAATACATAAGTACCCCAAATGGAGTATGATTTTGCTTAATTCCATATGGCTGTGCTCATTTTCTGAACATGCACTGAGAAAAGTTCTATGTAAAATAAAGGGGTGTGGATTCAGTTTGGCATCCCCGGAGAATGCCTACCCATTCAGTAAGACAGAATGGAATGCTAATCTTTTATAAGAAGAGGGTTATTTTCACCAATTTATATGAAGAAGTTATTATATAAAAATGCATTTGTCAAATGTAAGGGTTTCTCCATTTCTCTGGCTACAGTGTGCCTTTGTTGCGGATGTGTGTACAGATTTTGGTGCCTTGTTTTTTACTCCATGCTAATAACAAACTTTTCCTGATAAGGATAAACAATTGTTTTTGTAAAAGGACCATACACAAAAGAAAATGCTGAACACAAAAACCTGTGAATATAATGTTAGCTAATGAAAATAGCACTCAGGCCAATCAATTTCCCTTACACATGGCTTCACAGCCTCGTAACCTGCACAATGAAATTATACCCTCTATTTGCATAATGAGATGGCAAATGGAACCTCAGTTTCTGTTAACATTCCTGATTCCACTTGACCTTTGGATGTCACTAGAATTGTTAGAACCATTTGCTGTCTCTATATTGAGTAAGGGGATGGATAATTTGCTGGTATAATAATAGCATCATTATCACTATACTCCCCCATGATCCATTGGCCTAACCTTCATCTTTGTTCCATGTATTTTGCTTTTGCTCATTAAGCGATTAATTAGAGTATTGTTTTTAAGCTACAAGAATAAACCCCATCTTGAGGAAATGCATGGTATTGGTGATCCCAATAGCATCATATTTTGGCCTTTTACTATTTCTGCCAGTTTGTCTGTATATTGTATGATTGCTATTGGTGTCATCGCTGTTGAGTCTGACACATATCGTGCATCGGTACTCAATGCTGTTTGCAACAGTCAGTCAATCCCTGTTTATAACCCATTTACACCTGTTTACAACTATTTGTATCCAATTACCCCCCAGTTATTGATCATGGACACTTGTTTTTCCAGGGGCTATCCAGTTAGCCTTGATAAGTCGACACGAGCTGCAGCTTATCAACGGTTTTGTTTCACCTGCCTTAGGCAGCACCATATTTATAAAAAACTGGTCTGTGGCTGGCAAAACCAGGCAGGTTTCACTTAACCTTTGTATTTTAGGGAGAAAATATATCTAGTTGGATTGCCTCCCTAAAAATATTTAAGAAACTTTTGCAAAAATCACAAAAATATTACAGTTCGCACCTAATTGGATACCACCCATAGTTTTACGTAAAATAGAGCTCTGCAGGCTTGAAATCTGAAAAATAAATTGTACAATGTAATGTTGGAGATATGTTCTAGATCTAAATTATCTTTATTTAATGAAAATACAAAGTATTACATTATATTGTATTGTATGGATAATGCTGTGTACACACGGTGAGATTCCTTTGCTATTCGACTTAAGATTCGAGTGCTATGCAATCTTTGCTAACACTTTACTATTTACATACAATTCATACAATCTGCATTAGATTTGCACTATATAGTCATTGCTGCCCTGTCTATCTGGGTTCTGATTTGTGCTGTCACTGGAGTGCACATCGGGATCGCAAGGTAAAAAACCTGTGCGATCTGCATGCGATTTTGACTATATAGTCAAAATGTCATGCTGATTGTACCCATGTGTACACACCATAAGAGAACATCTATACACTAGCCAGTGATGAATTAAAATACCTATTTTTAATGTTTGCTAATATTTTAGAATCCTAGGTATATCTCTTTGCCCAGGTATATTTCCCAAAAGCTAAAAAGTGTAAACCATTTTTTTTGGTCATTCAAATGGCGGGAGGTTGATATTTTCTGTATCAGTCACATGACTGGATGCCCTAGTGTTGCACACAGGTTAGCTCAGGATGGGGGAAAAGAGGAAAGTACAGTATTATAACAATGTTTTAGTGAACTGTGCCCAATAATGTATTGGGTTAATTTATATAGTGAAATTATTGCAGAAAAATGAGTTCATACTGAAGTCAAAAAATGATACAGTGAATTACAGTACATTTAGTAGCATTGCAGTAATGGATGCTTGGTATCAGTAGGCATGGATACTCTTTCTCTGTTGTGTGTGAACTTGACCTCTGTGAGTAAAATGACTCCAGATCCTGCTCACCAAGATAGTTTCTTCACTGTATAATAGTCAATGAGAGCTGTACAGAGCAGTCCTATCAGCGTGATTACCCAACTGCCCGCACAAAAGAGTAGCATGTGCACAATCCAACCTCGGAAATGAGGAGAGCGCTCAAATGAACCTAATGTACAATGCACTCTATACAGGGTATAGAAATCAGACTACAGGTTATTTATTTCCATGAGCACCTTGGTCTTGATTAATCTCTCAAGTGATGGAGAGGTCAGTGAGATCAAATTACAATTATATAGTGTTTCTGCCTCACAGTAAAGAAAACGGTGGGCAGAAGTACTGCAGAGAATAATTTAAGTAACTAGTAAATAGCATATGTACCTGCCCTATATAACACTGCATATATATGATTATATTATATATATATATATATATATATAGTGTCCATTAGAGCCTGCACTCCCTGTGCTTTGAAAATGTGTGTGCCCTTGTGTCTTCCTCCACACAGAAACTGCATACATGCACAAACAACAGAACAGGCTGCACTCCGGGACGATAAAGTGGAGGAACCAAAAAACTGGTTTATTGAGTCATATAGCAACGTTTCGGGGCAGAGACCCTTTCTCAAGCTAGACAAAACAACAAGTGTACAAACGTGATGGGAACACTGTATAAATACCTTAAACTAAGCACTGGCTGCCTCCTTCTCCTTGCAGACACGTGCTGCACGCTGCTTGCATCCGCCCCTGTCCGTCGCCTGCTCTCACCAGGCTGGTGGCGTGGGCAGAAGCTCTCTGTTAGCTGAGCCGCTCTGTGCGCTGGGAGGGACGCGGCTTCTCCCAGGCAACAGAGGATTGGAGTTGGAGATAAAACACATGCGATTTGATCTAATTTCATGGTGCGATCCTATGAAATCTGGCAAAAAGGGATCGAATCGTACTAGTGTATGGCCAGCTTTATTTACACTATAACACAGAGATTCAGTGCCCTTTATAAAAGTGGCAGTATTCTATTCAACCAATTAATTTGGCAATGTAGTTTCATATACACTGGAGAACATAGTGTCTTTGTAATTTTATTAATACTTGTGAATATTTTCCATGGGAAATATAATAAATATGAAAACACCTCCACATTAATAAATGGCAAACACATCCACATTTTTCATTTACTGCTTTATGAATCCAGTGGGGATTTTCTATCCTGCAATAGTATAAATGGAAATACAATAACAAATCTCAAGAGATGGCTGCAATTTCTGCATAAAGCCTTGTTGTCCAGCATCCCCAAATATCCCAGCAAATACATGGGGACAGATACTGTATACAGGCCTATTTATTAACACTAGGCAATACTATAGGGATGGTTTTCTATTTGTGGCAGTTTACCCATTACTTTATTGCAGTGATGGGGAACCTCCAGCCCCCCAGCTATTGCTGTTCAACTACACATCCCAGCATGCCCTGCAACAGTTTTAGCATGGCCAAATAGCAAATCTATATCAGAGCATGCAGGGATGTGAAGTTCAGCAACATCTGGGGGGCCAAAGGTTCCCCATCCCTGCCTTAATGTATCAATAAATTGTTGTGGAGGTGTCTGAGTGTTCCTAAATTGTTTCTGCCATACTGGCTCAGTAACTAGAGATGTTAACTTCTTACCTCATTGGCTAGTACTTTCAGTTACTCAAAATAATAGTAATAATAATAATGATAGAATATTACTAGAAAAAATGCAGTGTATATCCATTTGACGAAAATGCTTAAAAAATGATATAATTAAATTTCTTCTAGAGTTGGCAATAGCAGAAGAGCTGCGGTGGTGCTTGTACTATTTCTTCTAGAGTTGGCAATAGCAGAAGAGCTGCGGTGGTGCTGGTACTACACTTATCCTTCATACAGTACATAGGCTTTCCAATGCTTTGCAGGACAAGGTGAATCTATTTTCCAACAAGGTGCTCCCTAAAATAGCACCAGGAGATTTGAAACTGCTGTAAATGATCACAACAAATGCCTATTGTAAAGCACAATGGAATATGCTGCGCTATAATAAACTGTTAATAAATAAAGAAAATGGATTCCCCTGGGCTATGAACTGCAATTACCATGGGTGTGGTATAGCTCACAGACAATGTCTAGGTCAACAAAAGTTTGACATGGACTAGATTGACATGCAGTAGATTGAAATTGAAGAAATGTTGACATGCACTAGATCGACAGTTACAAAATGTCAACACATGCAAAAATGTCACAGTGGAAAAGGTCAACATGAGTTTTTCATCTTATATTAGTGTCAATGATAACTCCTGAGCCCGTGGTCCCCCATTTCGAGTAGTATGTACCATTGCATGGCTCACATTCCTCACCATGCTTCGGTCTGCAGCCTCAAAGCACCCAGCACACTTTACAATCGGAGGCCGCGTGGATGGAAAAGCATGAAAAAGTCCCAACAAAGAAAAAGATATTGAAAGACTTTATGTCAATTCTTTCATGTGTCGACCAATGCCATGTCAACCTGTTACTTGTGTCAACCTTTTGTCAATGCTGACCTAGTGCATGTTGTCCTTTGGTGTCAACCTATTGACCGTCTACCTAGACATTGTCTGTGAGCCAACTGAATCCCAGTTACTATTACACTCCACTTTGCCAGCAACTGATAATAGAACCAAATGGAAAGGTATTGGTAAATGTTACATTTTAATAGCGTTTCATTTTAGTCTGTAACTTTTAAGTTTCTGCTTCTAGTTGTTTATTTTTTATTTCTTTCTTTTTGCTTTAATAAAAGGACATAACTCTATCCTCAGCTTAATTATAGCGAAAACATCAAGGCACTTATTGTTGTGCTCTGTTCTTCTTACATATATTGATCCCGTCTCTTGAGTATCAAAGCATCTGAACTACAGTACATGTCCTTGTAGAATACAGCTACAAATATCATGCGTCACATTTAGGACTAGAAGGGGGGGGGGGGGGGGGGGCAGCGCTAACTATTCCAGAGAACATTGTATAATCTCTTAACACTTACAAGCTTTTATCTTTTAGACTTTACTATCTTTGAGTCCCCTGAACATACTACAAGGTAGAAAGTTATTTTGTATATGAACCTGTGTTAGCCAAAATGGCATAAGCCTTTAAATGGGAAGTGAACTTGCATTTTTGCCAAGTTGATTGGATAGATAGACAGACAGACAGGTAGTGCAGCCCCGGTATAAAATCAAACTTGTGGCAGTTTGCAGACAGCATTGAAACTTACCCCTTGGTATTTCTGATTCTAAATGGACTGTTGTACTTGTTCTGTAATTGTAAGGAGCCTTCTGTAGCAAAAACAGTATTATTAAAATCCATATTATACTGTATTCTCCTTTTGCACCGAGACGAAAAATATTTGCACTTTATAAATAATTAAACATTTTAGCAGTTCAATACTTACAAAGATCAATAAAATGTTTTAGTTGCATGTTCACTTGCCCTAGCTATCTTGTGAGAGTAGTGATACGGAATGGAGAGGCCAGCAGTGGAGGGTTGCATTTAAACTATATTTTCCTGGCTCAAAACTGCACATTAAATGCTACACTGTGATTACTATCAATACATTGGTATGCATTATATCATGCTTATTACTGCACACTACTACTACTACCATATTTGTGTGCTTGTGCACATATGTCTGCCTCCCACTTCCCTTGCTTTGGGCATCTGAATACATTTGCAAGTATGGGGACAATCTGGTAAATTTTGCATAATAGAAGCATTAAGGTGCCCATACACGCACCGATCCCGGTGGTGCGATATGTGCTTTGAGGTGTGCGCTCCCGCGGCACCTCATCGCACAGTACAAAAAGTATGTGCTGCACATACTTTTTGCACTTGATTTTCATCGCATTGCATGCACAATGCATGCACAAGGCATGCAATGCAATGTGATGCGTGCTATTTAAGCTCAAAACTAACGCCAACATCGGGACGTGTATGGGCACCTTTAGATCCTTCATTCAGTTAAAGTTAAATGTTTATATTTTTGTCCAAAATACTGCTCATTGTAACTTTGTTTACATCTTAAATGAATCATGAGGGTTAGGTGAAATAAGGAGAGTGTTGTTACATGCAGCACTTTTCACTTCTTTCTATACAGTTATTCCTACAAACCGAAGGTGCAAAATAAATCAATATAGAAAAAAAAGGTTCTATTGTGAAAGAAAAATATTGTAAAACTGGAAACACAACATGATTACACCTCATTAATTGCCATCAAACTTTTAATAATATTATCCTGTAGATAAAAATCATTTAAAAAAAATGTTTTGGTCTGGAAAAACTAGGTGCATTTAAGATCCTTATCAATATTTATCAGGACAAACCCCACATCGCATCTACCTAATCTCTTGTAATCTCAAATGTATTAAATTTCAAGGACACCCAGATCAAGATCTCCCAGACACCAGGGGGAGCATGAAACTATCTTCAATCCCAACTGCACTCTTACTAGCAGCTTCATGCAACAGGGGGTGTAAATGCAATCCCTATAGAATAGAATCAACTTTATTGGCCACATAGACCAACACTGTGGGATCACATAGACCAACACTGTGGGATCACATGAAGTAGTCAAATACAAAACATGCACACAATATGTATACAAGTGAATATTCACAACATTGCTTGAAAAATAGGATTTGCTGAACTGCTTTTCCCTTATCACAACAACCATCTCAGTAGATGGAGCAGTGGATAGTGACAGTGAACAGGTGCCAATTCAATCACAGAAAAATTACATGTGCTTGGAAATGCCACCTCTACTTATAAGTATAAATTGCTTTGTTTCGCTATACGTTCTACCATTGTAAACCTGTATTTTGTGCAGGTCTATGTGGGCTTTTCCAAAAAGGAACATGTATAGAACTGCAAAGAATAGAAATATTTAATAAATTTGAGATGCACACTAATAAGATTTTGCAGCAATTGGTGAGCCTAGTTTTATAGTTTTTAATAGGCTTAGTGACTATGAATATATTTGTTTTCTTCATTTTTTATATAAAATACTTTTTATGACTTATGTTATCTATTTTTTTTTATATCTAAAAGTACTCACACAATACACTGTGCAAAACTAAAGCAAAACGAGAAAAGGAAAATAGGAAATGTTCCTGTTGGGTGTTTAATACATCACATGCACAGAATGGAATCATAGCTGCCTTATTACAAACAGCATCAGCTGCAGCTCACGGAACTGGAAAACCAGTTAAGGCAGAAATATGCTGCATCCATCGTCTGTGACTGGGGAAGGGGAGTGTCAGCGGGGACTTAATGTAGAGCTCATGCATGTATATGATACAGTAACTCTGTTTCAGTTCATGGAAAAAATAAAGTTAAATGAGAAAATTGGTAAACTTCTACATCTCCATGGCCAAGAACCACAGAGGAAACACAAATATGGATACCAACTAAATTTGGGATAAAATAGAAGGTTCTAGTATGTTTCGATACCTGTTCTAATGCACTATGAGGACAGGCTGAATACATCTATAAATTGTAATTAATAGTAGGCCACTAGTTACAAGCTAGTCATAATGACAGAACAATATAACAACAATGTCAGCCCAGGCGGCTGTCTGTATCCGAACACAGCAACACCTGAATTGCTCCAAACTGGCGCTATCTCTTGTCCGACGGCCAGCAAAACACTTGAATTCCCCCCATAGAGGTGAGGAACAGCATTAGCCTTTTATTATGTAGTATATGAAGAATATTGAATGTAATATTTTCTTGTGTCCATTGACCATCCTCTACACATTTATGTGGCTCTAACACAGTGCAATGAGGGTATGGGTAAAAACTGGACCAGGACAAGACCGCCGGACCGGACATCAAAATCTGTAGTCCGGAGCTTGTAGAGTCCGGTCCAGGGGGTGTCCTGTCCGGGGGGGGGGGGGGGGGGCTGTCTGTGACACCTGTCACCAGGGAGTAGAGGAGGGGCAGAATAAAGCCTCCCTGTATGGTCCGGGCATGTAGCAAAAACCGGACGTTCCGGACCACACGGGAAGGCTGTAGTCTCCCTTTCCCCAAGTCCCTGGTGATAGCTATCACAGGGACCCCCCGGACGGGACAACCCCGGACTGGACGCTACAAGCTCCGGACTGCAGATTTTGGTGTCCGGTCCGGGGTCTAGTCTGGGTCCAGTTTTTACATAGTTCCGTGCAATAGCCAGATGGATGCATGTTCTTACTTTCTGCCTTCAGAGCTTTTAAATACTCTTTAATAGTATAATATAGCAGTTCTGTATAAGCAGTTACATTACTTTACTGTATAATACGTAATAATAGATAGTTTAATCTTTTGATCATTTCAGATTTTGTGTGAGAATAAAACCACTGGAGGAATGTGACAAAAAAAGGAAAATTTCTAGTAATGCTTTCTGTTTCATTTGTTGGCATAGTAATCACTTAAAAGCTTCAGAGGACATTCTGCTAATGATGCCTATTCTAGAACTATTAGAATGACTTAACAGGACGAAGGCTAATACTAAATAGGGGCATGTTAAACACCGTCCAGGAGGGGCCCTGTAGTAGACAAGACCACTCTGGCAGAAATACTGTAGGTTCATTATGTTCTTAATACAAATGCTTTCATATAGTTATGTGACTTGTAGGTATGTCTGTGTATGATATTTTAAATGGAATATAGGGGGTCATTCTGGTTGGCTCGGTAAACTGCGAGGATTGCAGCTTACTGAACACCGGAAACGCCGACCGTCCAAATGCCCCCCCCCCCCCCCCCCACCGATGACGAATCCCCTTGTTAACCTGCAAGGAGATGTGTAACAAAGTGATTCCCAAAGGGGTCCTGCACATAATATACCATGTACATGCGCAGACCCCAGAACTTCGAATTAATCAAAATGACCCCCATAGTTTCTTTGACATTGTATATAATATACATTTCGGTACCAGCTGCCAGGTACCGGGGGGGGGGGGGGGGGGTAGGACAGGTACCAGGGGAGGGGTTGTATATTACTGGTGAATTACCGTTTTTGTTCCTTTCAAAATGGGTTCAATGTGAAAGGTACAAAAACGGTAATTAACCAGTAATATAACGTTTACAACATGCAGTGGGAAAGGGGTTTCAGGCTCACACCCATTTTTAAAATCCCATTTAACAATATCTGGTCTTTACCCATTCCTGCAGTGGGAAAGCAGCACAAGATAACGTTTTTCTTCATTGTCCCTTGTTTCTCAGAGATTCTATTGTTCTGAGGATTGGGTTTGTTTTCTTGTAGAACTGAATAGATGCAGTAATTGGCAAGGTTTACAAATTACACATAATAAATGGCAAAAACCATGTGGTTTGGTGAAATAACACCTTAGTAAATCTCCACCTACAGTATGTGTTTTATTCCAATATTGGAGCAAAGCAGCTGACTGAGATTAATCCAGCATATTCGCTCTCATTTTCACTTATAGCACATTAGATGTTTTATTTCTTTCTAACTATTACAACTTTGCACCCTTTACTAAAAAAAAAGCTTGCAGACATATTTTATGACATTTAATTTACTAAGTTTGTTTATTCTTTTCTGTGGCAGTCTGCAGCTGTACTATTTATATTGAAACATTAAAGGACCGAATGAAGTAATGGTCTTTGTATATCACACTCCTAAAGAAATAAATATTATGCTTAGCTTATGTGTGCATGTCTGACGTCTGCAATTCCACTGACTGCGTGGCTGAATCTAAATGTAGGGGAAACAGATGCAAGTAAGGTAGAGTTTAAAAATGCAGTGTAATGGTTTGGTGAGTCTCCGAAAACAAGACCAACAGTGACAGCAGCCTGAGCGCAGGCCTGAAATCCCACGCTCGGAAGGACCGGTGCAAAGTGATGCTAATGCGGTAATTGCAAACAGTTTGATTCCTCTAAGCTGACTCTTTAATGATTCATGTGGCACAGGAGAGCTGCAAGCACAATACGATACATACCATCTTCCTAGCATTAAGAAGCATGAGGAAGACACAAGCTCTTACTGCAAAAGCATGTTCCAATTCCTAAAGCTGCTGCACGGTTCATTAGTATTTGCATCGCAAAGTGCAGTGTACTCAGCATCACCGTTTTATGTGTGTATGTATGGAAGGAAGAAACATTTTACTATTGAAATGTATGCAGTTTAATGTGTATGAAAATTAAAAACACACAGAAAAAATAAGCTAAAAGAGGTATAAAGATAGATTCATTATGTTGAACAAACACTGTGTAACCACCGAACACATCTGTGGCAATGTTACTACAATAACAATCAAAAAGGTTCTTCCCATCACCGCTCCAGACGTTCCCACAAATGGGTGTAGATCATTAGGTCTACAGCAACTAGGTCGGCAAGCATTGGGTCCACACCACTAGGTCGACCGGCAGCAAGGTCGACATGGGTCAAGGTCAACATGGGTTTAGGTCGACAGGATATTAGGTCGACACAAGCATTAGGTCGACAAGGGCAAGTTCGACAGTTTGACAGATGTGTCCTAATACAACTAGGGCCAAATGTTGATCAGAATCAGAATGTGATCATTTTTGGGAGTTTTTTTTTAAGCGACAATCATTTACATTGAAAAAAAAGGTTGATTTTGCCATGTAATTTATTGCTGCTTTAAAAAAATGGGAAAACTCTCACAGAATCTCTCACTTTCTGGTTCTCTCACCCTACTACATTTGGCCCTAGTCTCAATACCTCATGCGGGATGACATTTAATGGGATGAGATATCCCAACTTTTGTGATTTTTAGTCAAAAAAACAGCTACATTTGCAAGTTTTTCCGAAATCCCCAACCCAACTTAAAAGGATGCAAATTACGGTAAAAACCACACTTTTTGCCATGAAAATCGCACATTCTGATTCTCAACACACTTCAATTCACATTCAGATGTTTCCCATTAAAAAGTATACAACTTGCAAATTTAATAGGATGCAATTTTGTAAAAACGTTACCAAAAATCACAACACAAACAGACCAGGTTATGACAGACGATTTTGACAGAACCATGCACAGACCAGTGTGATCTGTGCATGGTTCTGTCTTTAAAAATGTGTAAAAGATAAAATCAAAATAAATAAATGGCGTGGGGTCCCCCTCCTGAGCATAACCAGCCCATGGCTCAATGAGCCGGACCTGGTTCCAGAAAAAGGGTGGACAAAAAAAACCTGTGGTTTCCCCATATTTTGGAACCAGCACCAGGCTTGCCGGGGGACACTTTTTACGTAAGGTCCCCCGACCATACCATGCTTACCGTAACTGGTCACCCATGGACTTGTAGTTCACCTGTAAAAAGAATGTTGAAATAAAAACAGAGAAAAGTATAAATTTAATACAAACACTAATTTTACACCAGTATACATATCATTCCTGGCTCCAGCGGTGACTGTGCTGCAGCTTCACCCCACACTGAATGCGTTGTGAGCTGGCTCCCCTTGCACTGACTGTGGGTATCCCTGCTGTCATCCTGTTATAGAAGCCACTCAACCCTGATTGGCTGAAAGCGTCTCCAACGAGATACCTACATCCAATCAGGGTTGACTGCTTCTCTATTTTTACAGGTGAACTATAAGTCCAAGGGGGCCCTTTAATGCCCTGCATGCTGGGATTTGTGGTTCTCCAAGTCCCAGCATGCAGGGGAGGCCTGCTGTGACTTGTAGTTCTACTGTAAAAAGCAATGTTTTTTATTTTACAAGTATCAGCCCGGTGTCCACCGCATAGGGACGCTGGGCTTCAGCCCTGGACGGGGTACACCAGGCATGTCCAAACTGGGGCTCTCCATCTGTTGTAAAACTAAACATCCCAGCATGCCTTGCCATAGTTCCAGAGTACACTACCCCCTCCATCATTACGGTAGCTATTTTTCATGCAGTATGTGATTCTTGGTTTACTCACTTTAACCCTTTCAGTGGTGGATTTTTCTTAAGGTAGCGCTCCCCACTGGGCAAGTTTTTTAGGGGGAGCTCTACCTAAAAAAAAACCCACTCTGTCCCCCCCTGGGCCAGGCAACGCTGCTGAACACTATGTCAGCCACTGCCCGGGCCCTGTGCTCCGGCACTACGGCCCTGCACCTGGCAACACGTCAATAGCCAGTGCCGGAGACTTTAATAGAAAAGCTGCAGGGGAGAGGAGGAAGCACCGCAGAGGAGAGGGAGCCGGGCAGCACTGAAGCTGCCTGAGTTCAGCGATTAACTCGGCAGCGCTGCCTGGCTCTAAACAGTGGCAATCCCGAGATTTTTTTGGGCTTGCCAGACTGAGCACTGAGGCACAGCTCGGAAAATTCTCGGGATTACCACTGAAGGGGTTAAAAGACATCTAGCTTGTATGGTTCAGTATTCGTTACCAGAAAACCAACAGCAGCATCCAACTAAACAGACTCCCAACAGGGGCTGGTTACATTTTCCCTCTAATCCTCTCTACCTACAGCTTAACACTAATCCCCCCTCCCCACAGCCTAACCGTCTCTATTAGTGCCTAACCCTCCTCAAGCAGCATAACCTTACCCCTACCTAACTCTAACCTTACGTCCCCCCAAGAGCCTAAACCTAACCCTCCTGATGTCCTTAAGATATGACACCCGGGCATACTTACGATCAAGATAAAGTTATCAATATCTCCACCGATGTCAGGATTCTGGCATCGCTGGTTTGGCCACTAGTCAGGATTCCAGCATTGGTATTTCAACCACGAGTACATTGATCTCCAGCATCGTAACCACATCTCATCTTGTATTACTTACATCTAATTCTCAGAGCAATCACATACTACAGTGTAGGTACAGTTTTTCCATTGGTTGTACCTCATACTATGTTTGTCTTATTGAAATCTTCATGCTCGAAAATAGTAGTAGGGCCTTTTTTATTGTTAAGTACCATATGGTATTCCGATTTTGTATTCTTTTCATGCTATGTAAGTCATTGGTTTTGTTATCTGTTTGCCTACTGCACTTAAAAGGATTATTTGCGTCACAGATGCAGTGAAACAACACTCAGTCAGTACAAGAGGCACCGGGCTGCCACTAGAACCACACAGGAATTAGTTTTACAAGTGGTAGAAGATTTTATAGCATGGATCAGTGTCTATCCTATTCAGTATTTCTTATAGAAAGAAGTATATTTGTCCTGTGAGGCCATTAAGAAATAATGTAGACATACATTTGGCAATAATGTTATTTTCGCTTTCTGTAAAACACGTGTAAACATTTTGTCCATCTATAGTGATGGGGAACCCTTGATCTAATTTTGCAGAATATGCACATTTTAAAAGTTCTGAATATAGGAATTCCAAACCGCAACTGGCTTAATTCAGTAATGCAAACCCAGTTTCTAGGCAACGGACCCTACTGACCTCCATCTTGTGTTAGGAAGTCATTATATAAAATGCAGCAGAATGAGCTAATATTTAGCTGTCCCCACACATTTTTATTGTTAATTGCAGGCTGTCTTTTCCAGACTTGAATTTCAAGGGCACAGGTGCAAGCAAGTTTTAAGAGATGTTGAAACTTAGCAGACAGGAAGATTTTTATAGTAGGTTTTATGGTGTTGAAAACGGCACAGTAAGTTATGTTTTCAAATCATATAGCATAAATGTGTTAGCAAGACATTAAATCTGTAATAAAAATGTTAGTACTTAGCATGCCTTTAAATCCACCGTAATATTGTTGGAATAATGTATACAGTTTTAATCATACTCGTTTACCAGAGGGTTTCCTAACAGAATTCTGCTTAAGTCATCGCCATCTAATGGTGTGTACACACGGTCAGATGTGCCTTTAGATACTATCCACGATCCGATCGGATCGTGGATAGTATCTGAAGGCACATCCGATTTGCATACAGGTCTGACTATATAGTGCAGATCTGCACTATATAGTCAAGGCAGATGACTTTCTGCCTTGCGTTACGTGAACGCGCATCGGAATCGGATCGGGATCTGAAGGGTTAAAACCTTTGCGATCTGCATCCGATCCGATGTTGACTATATCGTCAACATCAGAAGGCAAAAAGTACCGTGTGTACACACCATTAAACATCCTAGCAAAACAAAATGTTGATAGTGTTTACAGTGCTTGTTGCTCCATCCAATGAACTCAGCCCACAGGTAAAGGAGTGATTCGTAAATGCCGGCAACTGAATTGATACTTGTCCCCTCAAGACCATATCTAATCTCAGATTCCTGGACCTCTGTACACAGCGCTATGATGCTGCAGCCAAAATCTGTGCATTCGTAAGTGTGGCATACAGCCACGATTACTAGAACCCACAAAGAAATTGCAGCTAATTCGATTGAGCCATGGCTTTTTTAAATTGTATTTCTGATAGGGCGTACACATAATTTGATTTGAAGCAAAATCGTATCGGAATCGAACAGTGTTAACTGCCTCCGATCCTGATTCGATCCCGATGTACGGCCCTGCGGCTCCGGGATCGAAAGCAGAAATAGACTTTCCTGGCAAGTCTATTTCTGCTTTGATGTGGAAGATCAAATGCACTTGCATGATGCTCTATGCAGAATTGGTATAGTTTTCTGCTGGGATCGGACTATGTGTACTCTCCATTAAAGAGTAAGTTCTTTAATACACAGACCAAATGTTCATGATTCATTTTGCCTCCTGTTCACTTATTGGGGTACATTTACAGAATTAAAGAATCTAAAAAGGAAATATTGCCATAATGAAGTATCCAGTCAGATTCTACCTATCATTCTTTCTACTATATAAATGATAGCTAAAATCGGATTGGTTGCTTAAATATTTTTAGAGTCTTTTCAAACCACTCAATTTTCCTCTATTCCACTCTGTTTCTGGTTTTTAACCTTCTATTGGTCGATGTGCTACTGACACAATCTGAACAGCTACAAAATACAGTAATACATATAAATGAAGGTATATGTACCTCTCACCCACATACTGTAATAACCACATATTATACTGTAAGTCCAGATTTTCCGTATTTAGATTGCCCCAAGGTACATGCCATATCATATTCATTCAGTGTCTAATCCGTGTCTCACTGCCTCTTCTAGCCCTGGGCACAGTAAAACACATATGCAAAGGCATTTAGAGCAATTGTTAACACAATGTTGCAAACTCAAATTAACTATGAATGCTCTTTAGCATATTTGTCATACATTTCCTATATGTCTCTAGAGATCACCCACCATGGATGTGTGATTATTATCCACATATTCTTCTTAATATTGTATTGTACTGTAATTCCTGGCTCAAAGTAATAGTTATTATTTTTAAATTGGGACATTTATTTTAATTATTCTAAGCTGATTTCAGCTTAAACTACAGTTAGCTGAGAAGCCCAAACGCTTTTTCCTAGACATTTAATGGGGCAAGTAGCTAATAGTACACATGTTAAAACAGCAGGGAGCAAATGTGACAATCATCAGGACAGAAATGAGGGAGCAGAAGGCCGCAGCATAAATAATATAATTACGCCTCAGCTGACACCAGTTCTGGTAAAGGAAAGCATTGTGTCAGATGATCTGCACCTCGATGCTCTGCCCGCCATTGACCTCATATTAAGATCCGTCATTTGCAGATGCGTGGGCATAACAAATCATGTTACAATGTATTTTCACCAGTTTTGAGCAAAATATCTACGTATATTTAATTTAGCTTTCTAAATGACTTCTCCACACAGCAGGGAATGTAGATGAAAGACATCTTACTGTTAAGGCACTGCATCTTTTAAATGCATATGACACGTCCTACTTCAGTGTTGCACTTTAAGGGCTCATACACATTGGGTTCATACACATTTAAGGGCTCATACACATTTTCCCTTCTGCTTCTCGGGAGGTTTCTGTCCTCCCTGCATCACTTATACAGTAACTACACTCCTAGGTGCATTTACCACTTGCTATGAGCAGCTTAATGCATCACTGAACTCTATGTACAAAGGCCCTTATTCAAATCTGATCGCAGTACAAATTTGTTCTCAAAATTTGGCAAAACCATGTGTAATGCAGGTGGGGCAGATGTAACATGCGCAGAGAGAGTTCAATTTGGGTGGGGTGTGTTGAAACTGAAATCTAAATGACAGTGTAAAAATAATGCAGCCAGTATTTACCCTGCACAGAAACACAATAACTCACACAAATCTAACTCTCTCTATACATGTTACATCTGCCCCCCTGCAGTGCACATGGTTTTGCCCATTTTGAGAACAAATTTGTACTGTGATCAGATCTGAACTTCCTGTTCTGACTGCATTGTTAGAATAAAGTTTTGGAAGACTAAGTATACATGCCTAATAACATTTCCTCAATGAATCCTGGTTTTTGTGTGGTGGAGCGGGAAAGCTCTGTTTGATTCCAAGTTGTAGAGGTACATTTACTAGGATGGGAATGCTATTTAAGATGGGATGTTGCCCATAGCAACCAATCAGATTCTACTTCTTATTTATTTAGCACTGTCTAGAAGATAATACCTATAGGGGGGTATTCAATTTTGGATTTGTGATCCTGGCCCATTTTTTAGCCCGGCTCGTCAGGCATGAGGGAATGCAATCAAAAAACGGCCGTGGATTGTCGAGAAATTGCTGTGAATTCAACAGTCCATGGCCGTTTCCAACAAACCGGATCCAACTGGTCTGATCTGTTTTGTCAAGAGCCACCATCAATGCTGTTGGAAACAACAGCATTGAATAGGCGGAGGGCACTATTTCCTTGTTGGAAATAGTGCCCGGGATTGAATACATCCTGTAATCTGATTGGTTGTTATGGGCAACATGCCATCTTCAATAGAACTCCCACCTTAGTAAATTTTCCCCATAGTGTGACCTGTACTTTCAGATCCATTTCTTGCAGGATGCGCCCATTCCCACTGTAAGGGGTATTTTTTTTCGAAAAGTGAGGGTTTTAGAAGGGGAGATGTTGCCTATTGCAACCAATCAAATTCTAGCTAGTGCTAGATACAAGATAAGTAGAATATGATTGGTTGCTATAGGCTAACATTGCTAGTTGTCTAAACTGGCACTTAAATATATACCACTGATGTTTGAGCCTACTGTATCTACTGTTAGGACAGCAGATTTCCAATGTAAGGTGTATAAACTAAAAATAAATAATAACGCATGGACCCCCCCCCCCCCCCGTCCAATCCTCAAGCATTTATCAAGTACGTTCATCTTGCTGCCCTAAGACCCATGACCATTATACAAACTGATTAAAGAAAAAAAGACCTTCGACAGACAAATGCATTTCTCCACACACTCCTAGTGTAAGTATAAACAAGTTGAACTGTCCCCTCGCTCATGATTTATTAAAGCTATAAAAAGCTAAACCAAGTGGTTTGTAGAAGAAAAATGATGGCAAAGGGCAGGAGCTTGGACTTGGATATGACATTTACCCTTTCCTAGTGTGTCGCCTCACACCGAGGCACATATACTGTCATGTGCAGGGGCTGCAGATTGCACTATAAGGTATACCTCTAGTAATCTCCGAAATGTCCTTTAATGTAGGGTATTATCATCACCAATAGGTCCAAATATGTATATAATACAAATAGCTGTATTCAATGCCGCTGGCAAGGGGGTTTGTACGGCGAGGATTGCTTTTCCTCACCGAAAATAAGCCATCCTCACCGAGAACCCAAGATCCCTATTAAAGGGATCTTGTGGTTAGACTGGAAAACATACTTGAACCACATAATAACCTTACTCCCAAAACAGCCACCCCCCCCCCCCCCCCCCCCCACAGCATAACACAAACCCCAGTACCATTTGGACATTGCAATTCTGTTGTCGAAATTTTCATTGGGTGGAAACCGATTTCCAGGATTCCCTTTAAACTTCTAAAAGCCATTTTATGCTGCTTTTATATTCTATGGCGGTTTTCAGAAGAGATTTATTACCTTTTTTGTTCACACTAATTAAAATTGTATACAGCCCATCATTTCAGATATCACTTAATAATGCACTGTTACAGTATGTTTTTTTTTTTAGAATGATTAATACAGTGTAAAGTGTGTAAAGTAGTAGTAGTGTCACTTTTTCTACATTATTGTGGAAAGAACAGAAGTGCAATGTTTTTGGGATCAATTGCAACAGTTTATCTGTACTATAAAATAATGCCAGGCACACACTAAATGATGTGTGTACACAGCCAATGGCATGACCAATATAATATTATATTGGGTGTGCCATACACAATGAATGATATATGGCACAGTATATTGTTCATGGCTTGGCATATGGTTATTGCCAAGATTGTCTCATCGAGTGTGCAGCACACCCCAACAGGATAACCCAACAAACCACCCATGGGATTGTGCGATTGCCTGCACACAGACTTGACAATGTGCCTGATATGCTTGTCCAGTACGACAGATTGGGTGACGTATCACCTAGTACGTACCCAGCTTTAAGTACTGCAGTCCATTACAGAACAAATTTGACATTTCAATTTTTTTTTATTGCATTTTAATAATATTTTGTTGATAACGTTGAGCCTGGCTGACCCTCACTGCTGCATGAAACATGGTAATCTGCACACATATATTACAGTCTGCAGCGACAGAACAGACAATGCTAACGATAGAAAATAGGACTGACATGATGTTCTGCTGTAATCACCCTATCAGCTTAATCTACTATCACAAGAGAAACATCAATATTTCCCTTTCTGATTAGTGGAAGAATCCAATGATGAAACATAATGTAAAGACCAGTGTTCCTGTAATGTAGGTTTCATTTGTTTACATCTAATGCTCATTGACCATCACCATTGACTTTCTGTGTGCTTGCCTGACACCGAAGCTCATGAAATCACATTACTGCTCCTTTTAATTGACCATGCTTTTGAAAAACCTCATTTAAAAAGGATGCTATATGGGACACAACAAGCTATTGTCTTTAATTACTGTCCATCATTACAGGATCCCAAGAGAAAGTACATTGTTATCATAATAGCTTATGCCTTATTAGGTCGGTGGAAACCAGGTTGAAAGAATGTGTTAAATCAATGCGATCACAAATTTACAGTTCATTTGTTAGAGATGTCACCAGAAGGGATCATTACACTGTGACAGTGAACAGCATCGTCACATAATCCCTCAGGATATTTTATTGTATACTTCCAAATGACCTGTTACAGACTACTCATTAATGTGGTGTTGTGCACAGTTTATAACTGTTGCCAAAATACAGCTTTGCGAAATGTTTACACATCTACATCAGAAACGCAATATTTCTATAAACAAAACATGAAAAGTAAACAACATCATATGACAATTATCTAATTTTACAATAAACTATTAAACTATTGCACTAAATAATATTGTAAATTCCTGATAAAAGATATCAAACATTTCTGCACAAATCCCTTGCTATGTATACCTGTCACCATGCTGGTAGGTTTTTTTGTACTGTATTTATTCATAGCCTATTCTGGGTATGAATGTGTTTAAATAATCTCAAACCCTAATCCAGGGGTTCCCAATCTTTTTTGAATCACGGCTCCCTAGAGTATCAGAATTTTTTCACCGCACCCCTTGGCCCCTCAAAAATTAATTAGATTGGGTTTATATGCGATTGTTAGGGTCAGTTATGTGGTAAAGGGCAGGGTTTGCTTCTGATTGTACACATTTTATGATTGGCAGCCACCAGCACTGGTTTTGCTCATAAATAACAAACCATTCATAATTTGAGTTGGTCCTTGACCACCAACCCAGGGCACCCCTGCATGTGTCCCGAGGCACCCCAGGGTGCCATGGCACACAGTTTGGGAACCACTGCCCTAATCTATACAACAAAAGCAGAAAATTGGCAGCTATATAGTGTTCCAATTTCTGGAACCCCTTAACTTCCCTCAATATTCTGCCCTTGCCACCCCAAGCAATAGTCTTTCCCCAATGCCCAAGGCCACCTCTGCGTTTGGGCAGTTTCCTAGGGTGCTAGTATCTAGGTGGGTGAGGGGGTGATGCCATTGAGTCTGTATTGCTGGGTACACACTAGACGATATATAGTCAACAATCTGGACGATATAGTTAACGGTATCACAAGTCATTAACAACCTCCCTTGTCGTCTGTACATGCATCTCAATCTGACAATATATCCCCAGTGACTGCATGTGATGTCACTCATCGCTATTGAGAATGATGGTGGTCAGTGTGTATAGTCAATGTCATTCTGCCATGGCACAAGTTCTGTATTCGTCATACATTTCTCTGAAAATATTGCTACGTGTCAGCAGAAATGGAATGTTATTACTCATTTAATATGAGCTGCTGTACGTCACTGTAATCGGTGTTGTTTCAATGCTAGTAAACCTTAACCTAAATTGCCTAAACCATAGATTAAATATTACAAAGTAATATATATATATAGGACACTGAATATGGATTTATAAATGAAAGAGTTGCTTGTAGTTTCAGATGGTGAAGAACATAATACTGTTGGAAGAAATATTGATTGTGCATTGTTCTGTGTGAGAGCGAGCCAGTGACAAGGCTTCCATGCAGGAAGTGTACTCTAACAGGAGCTGCATTAGCTCTGCCTGCAGTGCTCTACACAGTATTTCTAATGGCAGTGGTTCATCAAAAAGTTCTCTAGGAGCATAGGGCAGGCTGTGTGTCTGACATGCCAAGTGAATTGAACTTTTTGCTCTTTATGCCCTGACCTCACAGTTTTAATTGCAGTGGATTTAGTTTAATTGAACGTCTAGGAGCCATGAGTGCCATAGATAATTAGACAAATTAATGTCAAACCATGTAATGCCAAATGCCAACTGAATCTACTACTTGAAGGGATAGTTATCCTACTTATACTTGACAAGATGAAGGAAGGTGCAATTACTGCTTTGCATTAAGTGGGTTTGTCAAAACATTTGGGCATTTTTTGAAAGCTTTTTCAATAAATAGTGTTTTGATGCTGTTCAGACCAAATGCAGGTGTCACGCTACAAATCCCTCTACACGGCTGCACATTTAATCTACTTACTAACATTTCTTACCTATTGCGTTACTCTTTAGTATTTTGAAAGTTACTGAAAGCTGCAACATTGGCAGGTGCAATATTATATGTGCAATGTGACAGATGCATTGTGACTGGTAAAATGTAACCTGTGCAATGTGACTGATACAATGTTACATGTGCAATGTAATAGGTACAATGTGACTGGTACAATGTTACATGTGCAATGTGATAGGTACAATGTGACTGATACAATGTTACATGTGCAATGTGATACTGTAGGTACAATGGGACTGATACAATATTACATGTGCAATGTGATAGGTACAATGTGACTGGTACACTGAGCCTGATTTAGACCTGCTCACTGGACTGCGTGTTTTCACAGCCTAGCAAGCAAGTTAACGCCTCAACCGCCGCACACACAATACCCTGCCGCATGAATCCCTCCCACAGAGGAGAAATAATTTGATGGTTACTTACTATTGAATGATTTGGTCTCCTGTGGCCCGCACTCACGGCTGCCACGTGTCATGGTGGCTGCACGTATGGGCACAATCTCTTGGCGGGCATCAATGTCATACACCCACCCCAAGCAGGCAGGGGAACACCTGCATTTGCTGAGGCTCACCCAGCGTCTCTATTTGCGTGCCTACACCAGTTTTGTAGCAGCTGGGCCCTGCACATGCGCATTACCAAAAATAGGACAGGGGCCGAAATGTTACATATGCAATGTGACAAGTTCAATGTCACAGGTAAAGTGTGATTGATACACTGGGACCTGCTCGCTGGACTGCAAGTATTCAGAGCACACTGAGCAGGTAAACGGCGATCCGCCGTTCCCTCCCCCACCCCTGTGCACTGCTGTGAATGCATACGCAGCCGTGCACAAACTCACTCCCCATCTAATGATTTCCCCGCTGCTAGCAACGCTGAGTAATTTGGCGCTGCGAAGGCTGTGGGGAGAAGGAGGCCACTGCTGACGTCAGTGGCCCTCCCTCCCAATGGCCAGGGAAAGCCTGCGTTTTCCGGGACACTCTCTGAAAATGCCGGCATTGCACCCCCAAACTCCCAGCACCCGTCAATCACCTAGTGAGTGGCCAGCTAAGGCTAGTCTTCGCATGGACCATTCACTAGGGGACTCTGCACTTTCATACAGCATAACGTGCACATGCGTGGTCTTTCGATATACGGAATTTGCGAATTTGCAGCCCAGCATATGGTTCTGAATTGGGCCGAATGTGCAGTGTGACAGATGTAATACCATAATGTGCTGCCAATGTATTTTTATTGAAATTTATACACTTTGTAATGGAATATAGGTGTAAAAATGTGTGTTTTGTTATCAATGATAAGGATGGGCGAGACAACATGGGGATGTAGACTACTATTGCTACTTTATATATTACAAAATAACAGTACAGTCTTCAACATATAATAAATGATTTGTAAAATTATTATGACCACTTGCCAATTTTATGCAAAGTAACTATTCCATATATAATGCCGGCATACTGTTGGATGTCTAAATCTGTCTAACAGCGGAAAAGCAAAGGTAAGAAGAAACTAATGAAGTGCATCACTCAGGAAATAATGAACTTTGAACGTGGATTAATTGTTGGCGTTCACAGTAAATGATTGGAAACGGGTCATGTGATCTGACGAATAA
This sequence comes from Crinia signifera, assembly GCF_055691185.1. Classification (NCBI taxonomy): domain Eukaryota; kingdom Metazoa; phylum Chordata; class Amphibia; order Anura; family Myobatrachidae; genus Crinia; species Crinia signifera. The sequence goes on from NC_139220.1 coordinate 194,770,063, forward strand.
CATTTACACAATTGCCCCATGTTATTGCCAGGATGAGGATATGGAGAAAGCAGCATGAAAGCATGGTTCCTTCTTGCTTCAGATTTACAGAGGCAATGTATTGGAGATGCAGTTCATTGCATTTGGCTAATATTTTCTATAAAACATATTCTCTCCATGAAACTTGGATGGGAGCGATGGTTTGATAAAAAGGCCTGTAGCACTTTATATTCCTGCTACAGATTATTCCCCTTCTGTATGCAATTGTACAGTATTGTGCATTGCAGCATCTCAAATTTTACAGCATTTTTAAAATTACCAAAACCCAGCTGCACCGTCTTCGGTGGGCAGGCTATTGCCACCTTTGGGTGGAGATACCCTATAGAAGCCTATGGGCTTCTTATCGCCACCCTCTGCCGACCCCCCTCTGCCCCTCCCTCTGGCTTACCTTGCTGCAGGTCCTCCTGGACCCGGAAGGTAAACCCCTCCTCCTAGCAACGCTGCCGGGTGTCCTTCCGGCTGCAGGGGGAGGAGGCGCTGGGGACAGCCTGCTTAGCTGTCCCGGCATGAGGGGAGGAGGAGGTGACGGAGACCCCCTGCACACCACATCACAGGTATCGCGGGGGGCCTCTGTCACCGCAGTGTGATGTTAGCCGCATATGTTAATACATATGTGCTAGCATCGCGGCGGCCGGGCTGCGAGGGGCGGCTATGTATTTTAATACATCCCGCCCTATGTGTCTTGTCACTCACACAGTGCAGTAACCTAATGTAGTTAAGCTCCAAATTCCAAAACATGTATACATCTTTAAGATACAGTATGGTGATTGGTCAATTTCATTGTCTTAATTTCGGTAACTACTGTATAGCTCGCTTCAAAATAGTTGACTTTAAATTACAGATATTTGCATAGCACAATAAGAGACATATTGTAATATATAATTGCAATCTATTTTTTAACACAGATTGCATCAACAGTTTTTTGAGCGATCAGGAGGAATGGATACTTTTAGAATTTATTCTGCACGAACAGCCCCATTTTACACAATGCTGCATATGCAAAACTGTTCTTTCTAAAGAAACACGCGTTCTTTCGCACACAATGGGCATAATGTACATCCTTCTGCACACAATAGAGTCATAATTGCAGAAAAGGACCTGATAAGTGGGAAAGTGAACTTCAAATTTAGTCTGAGTCATGAAACCGTACCATAGATATTAAAGCCACCTAACTACAGTGTTATGGATCCTACAAACAATTATTTTCTTTGTTTGAAATTCCAGTTTATTTCTATTTACCTCATCCTCTGTTCCTGAGGAGGTCCGCCTAGCTACAATTAAAACTGAGCTTGATGCTTCTAGCATCTCCACTGAGTCCATTCAAGTTCTGATGCCTCTTCAACCCTAGAACCTTACTGATACTTACAGTATATTATTGCACCTGTTTGCAAGTGACAATGCACAGATGTACAAATATATGTCTCCATTTTGGTTTAATATAAGGACCATATGGATGGCCTAATGGTTGTTTTACAGCTTCACAGCACTGAGGTCCATGAGCTCAATTCCCACCATAGTCAGGGGCAAACACAGGATTTCTAGACCGGGCTTTCCAAATGCAATCTACAAATCTGTGGAACATTGGAGCAAGAGCCAGAGTCTTAGAGAGTGGTATAAAAACCTAGTAACTACAGTACCATGGACTTTAATGTAAATATTGGTGTTTTTATATATTGTCTATAGCAGTAGTTGTCAACCTCGGTCCTCAGGACCCCCCAACAGTTCACATTTTCCAGATGTCCACACAGAATCGCAAGTGAAGTAATTAGCCCCACCTGTGGATCCTTTTAAAATGTGTCAGTGAGTAATAAATGCACCTGTGCACCTGCAGGGTGACTTGGAAAACGTGAGCTGTTGGGGAACCTGAGGAAAGAAGTTGAGACCCACTGTTCTGTAGTATAGGCCAGGCATGGCCAAACTATGGCCCTCCAGCTGCTGTGGATCTACAAGTCCCATCATGTCTTGCCAAAGTTTTGCTATTAGGGTATGCTAAAACTATGGCAAGGCATGCTGGGATGTGTAGTTTCACATCAGCTGGAGGGCCACAGTTTGGCCATGCCTGGTATAAGCTGTATAAAACATTTCAATAATATAAATAAGTGGACAGCAAAATATACCATAACAAATAAATACACAATGTTTATAGAACCAGTCCTGCACTTTCTAAGAAGACATTCTCCGACCTCATGGTGAGGCTCCCATCTCTTTTTCCTTTGGTGCACTGATTGAGGACTTAAATCATGCACAGCAAACTTGGTAGTCAAAGCTGCTACCCCTGGCCATCAGTTCTGTTCTGTTCCTTAAACTGCTTGTGGTAACAGCTATAGTTGATTGTATTCTATACAATTGCTATTGTTGACCTAATTTGAGCCACTTGCCAAGAGGAGGCAGGTTTCCGGCTAAGTGCCTCCCCCCCTTCCCCCACTACATTTCCTATGACTGCCCTAACTCAAGTTTGTATTTTCTCCCCCTGCTCGTGTGGGTTTATTTCAGGTACTCCAGTTTCCTCTTACTTACTCTTGTTAAGGGTGTCCATGTACATGTGTTTAGGGAAGACTAGTTGGGCCAAGTATAGTATGATATACTGTATATTGTCAAATTCTATATTTCTTTGTAACTACATAAATAACATAAAACAAAAAATGTTCATGCGTGATTTATCTCTGCACAATAGCCATGGCCAGTAAGTAGTTTATTTATTTTTATATTTATGTTTTTATTTTTTTCATGGACAATAACATTACCTTATCATTGTTTAGGAGTAAAGGTGGCCATACATCATAAAGTCTAATGGTGCCCATACACGCTACGATTATTGTATGCGTTTTGTACTTTTTAAGTACAAAACGCATCGCATATACGATAATCGTGGCGTGTTAAGTGTCTGCCGCGTTCAGATCCGACGCGATGCGCGTCCCCGGGAGCCCGATATAGTTAAGTACAAAAAGGATGTGCAGGCACATCCTTTTTGTACTGTATCGTATAGAATCGCATGCACTTTTGTAGTATAGTGCGATGCGAAGCTATACGATTATTGGCACGCCCCCACCCGCTGTCAGTCACCTCTTCTCTTCCGCGCCAGGCTGTCACGCAGAGGAGAAGGAGCTCCCAGCACTTCCGGCAGTAAGGTGAGCCGCAGCACTGGGAGAGGCCCCCGGGTAGGAAAGCACGCCGCCCCGTACATAATCACACAGCTCTCCCACAGTAACATGAGGCGGGCTGGCAATAGGGGTGAGAGGGGAAGGGAGTCGCATGGCCGCAGCGGCTGCTCATCCTGCCTACAATATGTCCGTCCGCCCCCCCCCCCCCTCACATTAAAATATGTGGACATTAGCAGAAATAAAGTTCTTGAACTTGCAATAAAAAATAGGTTAAAATCTGATCAAATCAAATCACATCTGAGCTCATCGGACGCATCAAAGTACAAATTGCATCCAATCCAATTGGAAAGGATTGCATACTGCAAGAAAAAAACTTGTATAGTCAAAATCAAATCAAATAGGACCAAAAAAGCGTAGCGTGTATGGGCACCATTACAATCATGATTGTGTCCAATTTCCCTTCAACTCATCGGCAGAAGCTGATTGGCTGGTGATAAAGTATCAGCCACATTATCATTCACTGGGCATAATAAATCTGCCTCATTGTTTGAAGACTTTCATTGGTAATGCTGGAGGCTGTATGCTTGACACCACAAAGGCAAGAGACAAATGGAAGAAAGTTTAAACCACCATTTCAACCAATATAAGTATTTCCAGGACTTCTGAGTGATTGATACTGATAGATGACCTTCTCAGTGTACAGTAGTTCACCAACAGAACAGAGAAGGTTTCTAAGTGGCAAGACTGTTCATTACAAGATGCTCACTGGAAACCCACAGTACCTAGTACTCAAAGTGTGTGCTCCTTGCCAGATTTCAGAATTTGCATAATAACAAATCGTAATCACCTTCAGTACAACATGCATTGGCACATCTATAATTGGTGTAGGGTGTGCAGTGTACATAGGGGTGGGGGGGGGGGGGGGCACAGTGCATCATCTGCAGATTTAAAATTAGACTTACCTCCACAGAGTACCACTTCAGCTGGAGATTTGCGCATATGCATAGGGTTTGGTGCCATGTTCCTGGAGACCCGTGGAATGCAGAAGTTTACTGTTTCACAGAGAGGAGGAGCTGCACACGGAGCAAGCAGCCTGCATGGAGTCTGCACACAGTTCCCTTCCTCTCTTACACATGGTATTGCAAAGGTGCAATGTTACTTGCTCTTTTTACTTTGCTCCGTATCGGCCTGTATTTGCCTTGGCTAGATAACTTCTCGTTACATACATGACTAACAGAAAAGCTTAAACATTTTAAATCATAGAGATTAAATTTAAATAAAAACATTGAAGTTGCAACTTTTACCGATGGTGATTTAAATCTGAGAAGGCAGTGACTCTCTCCTCACAGTTGGTAACGCTACTCAGAGCATTACCGGATTCATTCAATGTAATATCCTAGAGGTATTATTGCCATCTGGAGGTGGTATTTTTACCCTCTGCTGACAGAGTGACAAATGATGACACTGGTGATGAGATGTTGACAGCTGCTTATCTTTGTATGCCCAATAATTTCATTACTACACATTAATTAGTTTGCATCTGCTTTTATAACTGAACAGCATCTGCTGCTGGTTACTGGCTGATGCTGGACTGGCAAAGATGAAGAGGACAGACAACTGGAGCAAATGTGGGTTATGAGCACTAAATGTGTTTTTGGATTGATTCATAATTACAGCAGGCCCACAGGAATAGTGGGACACTTTTCCAGGCAGTCATTACACGGGAACATTATCATGAGAATCACAAACATTCCTTGCTGCAATTTATCTTTCTCTGAACTCATTCGGCATAGGAGAAGCAGTCTGCCCAGACCAGAGTAAACCGTAATGGACCGTGTCACTTCCACCTAGCTACAAATTTGATGTATCCAGGAGGCAATTCAGTGAAAGAGTTTACTGTGCAAACCGTTTTTAATCTGTGACAGGGACTGATGTTCTCGGTGCAGCGCTGCATAACTCATTATAGTTGTTTTACATTATTTTCCTATGTCTTTTTTGTGCACTAAACAAATACATGTAACAATTGCTCCAACACTACAGCCATGCTTACAGAAGACATGATTATAATACAGTACATGTGTATCAATGGTTATGTATTGTTATTGTCCACATTCACTATGTAGAAATGTCCACTCCAGAAAGTTAAATGGGATTCTTAAATCATTGACAATTAACATGTCAACTGCAGCAAAATGTCATACCAGGACATGTTGATGTAGTCAAAATATCATCACTATACCAACATTATGTGAGTGTTAACATGCTGACATGGTGCCTGTTGACGTGATGAACCTGATGATTGTCAACCCGATATTCTCATGTCAACTTTCATAACCCTATCAAGGGCATACCTATAACCATTGGGAATTTGAGCCTATGGCTATTGCAATCCAATAGAGTGGTCCACACGGCACAGCAGGCCCTTTGGAACTTACTTAATAGAACTTTATTCTAGCAGTTACACAGGCTTTGAGAAATGGAAGGATAAAATAACTGTATGTATGCTAGTAATGTAGCCACTACTTTCCCCAACTCAAACTGACTGAAGATGGAGTAAGCATCATGGTGGGTCTACATTTATGATGGCGAGTAGTGGCTTCCAACATAATTCTATTGATTGAAATTATTTATTTTCTTCTTTGTTTGCATGTAAAATACTGCCTTCATTTAGAGCCTACTTTCCACTAATGTCTGGTAGACTCCTGAATTTTTGGGGATTCTTCTGGACCCCCAGAAAAGTAGGTGGCCCTCCTGTAGCCTGTGTACTTCCTGCTGAAATGGATGGGGAACACAGAGAATAATAACGTGATTTGTAGGTCTATGTTGAAGTTGTTAGACCAATATGATGCGATTTTAAGAAGTACAAGAAGACTAATGATGATGAATGCTTGGTCCCACACTGGACAGTTCTATGTTCCCTCCGGGCTTCTTATGGAGAAGAGAAATCCTTTGTAGGCACTTGGTTTACATGTATCACACAAATACTAGGTCTATGTAGATATATGTATTCACACTGTGTATAAGTGTACTAGAACAAGTCCCTTCCCAACTCTATTTCATCTGCACATCAGGGGTGAGATTTAATAGGATGAGAGATTCAGAAAGTGAGAGATTTGGTGAGAAATCTCCAGGTTTTTTAAAGAGGCAATCATTTACACTGCAAAACCAGGCAGTGTAAGTGATTGCCACTTTAAAAAAAACTGGAGATTTCTCAACAAATCTCTCACTTTCTGAATCTCTCATCCTATTAAATCTCACCCCAGGTTTCAGTGCAATATGGTATTGCCAAGCTGTAAAACTTTGCCTCCCAGCTGGATTTTAACTCTGAATGAAGCACTGTATGCTTAGAGTTACTTTGGTTAATCAATATGTCTATGATGGTACTTAGAGTAATATTATTACACTGCCTAGATTGTACATACAGACATAAACTGTGATATATGATGATTGCTATTGACAAACTCATATGGAAGCAGATTGCCAAAGGCAGATCAAAATCAACATGTGATGAGCTGAATTAGACTCTTCAGGTTCTCCTATTAGACTGCTGGTCCCCTGATCTTCAGTTTTAATGCAGAGGACAGGAAGATAAGAAGAGAATGTTGCCAGAAAATGTTGAATACGAGTTATTTAAGCATCACAACCCTAATTTTGTAGCAATGTTTAAAGAAATACAGTATTAAAGTCTGTATGTTATTTTTCCACTAATGTGCATGCATTGCTTGTCAGATTTAATTGCTGAATGTATATGTGCATTAATTATTGTAGTGCCCCAAAATTGGGAGTCAGTGATCCACTGAAGATTTGCTAAGTACTTGTCTAGGACTTAATGGTCAGAATCTGATGCTCTGGTATTGTTTAAAAACTTAAATTAAGACCCAAAAACTAAACTGACTCATCATTACACGTTACCACTAATGCAGAGAAAGAACGGCCATTTGCAGGTCTGCAGTGAGGAGCCAAATGACACAATTCCAGTTGTTTAGTCCTGCCTGGCATTTGAGGGTGATTATAACACAATTGGGGGTTTCACCGCAGCTTCCAGGAGGGTAGGCATGTATGCCTCATTGTCTAGCATGGACATTGGCCCTAGGGGTTCCTTCCCCACATTCTGACAGGCAGACAGTTAGTTGATCATAATGTACATGACTCTTCCACTACAGGGAGATTAAGAAAATCACTATTTCCTGTGAAAGCACTTTTCTCAATTTAATGAAATAAAAAAAAAAACATAATCTTCAATTAGTCCTTTGTATAATTGGAAATTGCTCATCCCTAGAAAGGGAAATTAGGCCAGATTAAAATGCCTTTCATTGATAATAACATCAAAATTATTTATGATTATACTAGACCAAATAGTAGTACTAGTAGTAATAATAATAATAATAATAATAATAATACTTTGAACAGGCAGAGCTCAGACATCGTAAACTGAATTATTTGTACATGAGTAAAATTATTATGTTTGCTGTTTCCAAGGAAACGTTTTTTTTTCTTCACTTTTTAATTTTATTTTGTAAGCTTAACAAAGCCTAGTGAGTCACAGGCCTTCCACACAGCATGTGTCTCAGTTTTATTAATTGACTTCCCACAATAATATAAAATGCTTAAAACCCAAACAACATAGATAGTATATATATATATTTTAAAATATTATGGGCCTGATAAAAAAAAAAAAAAATGACACACATAAAATATTATATGTATCCCTGCTGAGGTGTATGCATTATAAGAATGCATACACATGCAGAATGGCACCAGTAGCATATGCATTTGGTTATGCCATGGGTCTTCAAACTGCGGCCCTCCAGATGTTGTGGAACTACATGTCCCAGCATGCCCTGACAGTTTTGGCATGCTCTTATAGGAAAAAATGTGGCAATGCATGTTGGAACATGTAGTTTTACAACATCTGGAGGGCCACAGTTTGAAGACCCATGGGTTATGCCATGGATATGTTATATGCACTGATGTCCATGTTTTTACTATTTGTTTTATGCTGCTTTCCCACTGCAGACCCGTTTTAGTTTACAGGTAATCTTAAATGGTATTTAGCATTCCCACTGCAGCAGATTACAGTTTCAAATGCCATTTAAGTACCATTCCCATTGCAGGTAAAACGTTTTAGCTCTTCAAAACGTTTAGTGCCTGTGACAATGGGTCAGGCCTGTCTTTCCTTATATATATAGATAGATATATATCTATCAACAAGGATAGACAGGCAGCTTGGAGGGGGTAGAGGGGGGAAGCTGTCCCCGGGTGCTGTGGGGGTAGAGGGGGGAAGCTGTCCCCATGTGCTGCGGGAGGAGGGGGGTCCCTGCTGCTGCTGAGGGGAGAGGGGGTACCTGTCAGCCTGACACGGCGCTGCCGCTGCTGTATCTCCCCCCCGGCGGCCGGTCCTTGCGGCGGATGTACAGTCAGTGTCGGCGGTCCCTCTGGCGCAGGGGAAATAAGTACTATTTCCCCTGCGCCAGAGGGACCGCCGACACTGACTGTACATCCGCCGCAAGAACCGGCCGCCGGGGGGGAGATACAGCAGCGGCAGCGGCCGCCGGGGGGGAGATACAGCAGCGGCAGCGCCGTGTCAGGCTGACAGGTACCCCCTCTCCCCTCAGCAGCAGCAGGGACCCCCCTCCTCCCGCAGCACCTGGGCACATCTTGCCCAGCGCTGCACGCTGTGGACCCGCTGCGGGTGCCTGCACCCGCAGCGGGACCATGTACACCGCCATTTACACGGGACCCGTGTAAAAGGTGTAAAAGGGGTATAACAGGACGGGGGCGAGGGGGGGGGGGGCAGCGGGGCGTACCGCCGGGCTGAAAGTGGTTAATCTTTCAGCCCGGCAGCGTACACACACGGAGATGATTGCTGAAAAAAATCAGCAATCATCTCTACCGTTTAAAGATGCATTCCCATTGCATCTTAAACGGTAGATTACCGTGCAAAACCCTGCTCTGAAAACGGGTTGAAATACCGTTTAACTTTAAACGGTATTTCAACTCTGGCGCTTTCCCACTGCAGCCTTAAACGGTATTTTGCCCTCAAAAATCAGCAAAATACCGTTTTAAGGCTGCAGTGGGAAAGGGGCATGACTTGCAAAAACTATTAGAATGCAATAAAACTTCTAAAACCTCAATCAATAGATCAGACACAACTCTTCATGTACACAGACACCAACATTATAAAACATGCACATATAAGGCCCTTTTCAGAAGTGTTCGCTGATCTGCAAAAATCACTATTAGTATGCACAAATTCTCAAACTGCATTTGCATTCCAGAAGGATATAATCACTTTTTGAGCAATTACAGATGGGGGGCAGTGATATGGCATTGTGACACAGTCTGGAGAACACAGGCTTTTTTGGGGTGGTTCTGCATGACTACAGTATGTGTTGTCACATACAGTTGCTGCAAGCCAAAACATGGTGGGCGGAAGCCACATCACTGCCTCATTGCCCCTCTCCATCATTACTCAAAATGTTATTACGTTTGTACGGTAGCCCCCTGCCTGGGCAGCAGGGCTGTGGGCTACCATAGAAATGCAATAACATTTCTGCAATACAATAACATTTCAATAGCATAGTGGGAAGGGGCTTCATATGCTAGGGCGCCCTTGCTCTGTGCTGGGCAACTACCAGCATGCGGGAGACTGCAGACGCACTATCCTGAACCAGGTCCATAGTACTGTGCAAACTTTTTAGGCAAAGTAAGCCTCGTTTATTTGTATGTATTAACAAAATGGAAAGTGAATGAATTGAAGAGAAATCTAAATCAAATCAATATGTGGTGTGACCACCCTTGCTTCAAAACAGCATCAATTCTAGCTACTCTTGCACACATTTTTTTGAAGGAACTCAGAAAGGAGATTGTTCCAAACATCTTGGAGAACTAACCACAGACCTTCTGTAAATGTAGACTTGTTCAAATCCTTCTGCCTCTTTATATAATCTCGGACAGACTTAATTAGGTTCAGTTTAGGGTTCTGTGGTGGTCATATCATCACTTCCAGAACTCCTTGATCTTATTTCACTAAAGATAGTTCTTGATATTGAATATATGTTAAGGGTCGCTGTCCTGTGGCAAAATACATTTAGAGCCAGGTGCCACCCTGATGGTATTGCATGAGGAATAAGTACCTTTCTGTATTTCTTCTGCATTGATGGCACCATTAATCTTGACCATAGCCCCATATCCATTTGCTGAAATGCAGTCCCAAACTTGCAAGGATCCTACATTCCCTGTTGCCTGCAGACACTTACTATTGTCCTCTTCAGCAAACAAACTGCTTTCTGTTACAGTCAAATATTTCAAATTTTGACTCATCAGTCCAGAGCACCTGCTGACATTTTCTCCACCCTAGTTCTTATGCTTTTGTGCATAGTTGAGTCACTTGTCTTGTTTCCACATAGAAGGTATAGCTTTTTAGACACAATTATTCCATGGAGAACACTTCTGGTCAGACTTCTCCGAACTGTAGTCAGGTGTACGTGTCTTTAATATAATGCAAGTTTCCTTAGCTGACCACATCCTCAACATTGCCCATTTTTATGTGCTTCTTCAAAAAAGCACATCTTGAAACCCCAGTCTGCTGTGAAATCTTTGCCCCAGAGCAGTGGTCTCCAACCTTAATTGAGCGTGAGACAAAAAAAACTCCCGGAGAGTTACTAATGTTTGTCCAATGCCCCTAATACTATGCCACACATCGTAATACCCCTGCACAATATGCTGCACACTGTAATGCCCTACACATGATGCCACACAGCACAATGCTTATGCTACAATGCTGCACACTGTAATGCCCCTGACTCATTATGCCACACATCGCAATGCCCCTCACACCTAATGTATACCTCCCAACGTTGCCAGCGGATAAAGAAATACATTTTGTGGGCACTGTTTTTGTCAATGTGAGGGCATGGCCAATGCTATGTGAACTGCTGACCATGCTCCCAGCCCCTCTGCCTGCCTGCCTGATTAGATGCATGCACAGTGTCTAATCCCCACAGGACGCCTCAAAATAACAGGATGTCCCACAAAAATGTATACAGTGTGGAGGAATGCATTATGCCACACCGCAATGCCTGATATATTTTGCCACACCACAATGCCCCACACAGTAAGGCTGCTAATAAATCGTAAATTACCTGCTAATTGCCAGGGATCAATACTCCTTGCCAAGGGGTTAATGTCTGTTGTCAATGGGGTTAATGTCCATTGCCAAGAGTTACTGTCCATTGCAAGGGATTAATGTCTATTGCCAAGGGGTAATGTCCATTGCCAGGGGTTAATATCTGTTACAAGGGGATAATGCTCCTTGCAAAAGGTTAATATCTGTTGCCAGTGGTTAATATCCGTTGCCAGGGGTTAATAATGCTCCTTGCCAAGGAGTTAATATACGTTGCCAGGGGTTAATTATGCTCGTTGCCAATGGGTTAATATCTGTTGCCAGGGGTTAATAATGCTCCTTACCAAGGGGTCACTGCTTGCCCACCTCAGTCGTCTTGCCCCACAGTCAAAGGAGACATACGTAGCTTCAAGCATCTGACAGGGAGCACAGTGCTGCAGCGTTACCAGGAAGTGCTGTGAGCGCTTAGCGCTGTGCTTCCTGTCAGACGCTAGAGGTCAAATATGACCTCTAGCGCCTGTCCTTTTGAAGCGAGGAGTGTGCAGGGGAAACAGCAGGGGCTGTGAGTAGTGTTCGACAGCAGGGGCGGGCGGGCGGACAGACGGGCGAGCGGGCGCGCAAGCGCAGGCAACAGTGGTCGAACCACCCGGATTGCTCAGGTGTGGCTATTGGTAGCTCGCGAGTGATGGGTTGGCGAGCACTGTCCCAGAGAGACAGACCTTGCTATTAATCTTAACACTGCAGTATGAAAAAGAAGGCAAATTATTTGAAATTCCCATTTAGATTTATTCCAAGTTGTTATTAATTCGCAAAGAACCAAAATAATTAGAAAAAATTGGTGATGCAGAAATGACCAATAAACAATAAATGGAACATTCTAGTGATAATAGTGCATAATAGTCACTATTAGTAATTGCCAACCCTGTTCTCGAGTCGATTATAAAATTCAAACCCCCATATTGGTTATAGATTTAGAAGACAGGTACTTTAAATTTCTTGTTGTTTGACTACACAGAGACCAATTCTCTGGTGCTTTCATTTTACATATCTTAGATCTCTGGTGGATTTACAGTGCAGTAGCCACAACCTCCGCCCCTTAACCTCTGGTGTATTTTACAGACCCTAGCGGGTCGATCCTATTAGGTGCAGATGATTAGCACTCGCAAATCATCATGGCACCGGGCGTACTTTACAGCGGACTGAACTTGCTTAAAAGTGCTCGCACCTCCATAGGGGTGCAAGCAATTTTAAACTAATTAGGCCCAGCGAAGGGTGCGAGATTGGCTTAATTCGGGTGCCGTTTAAACGCTGAAAACAGCACCCGAACAGCACCTTGCACCCTTTGGAGCTAATAGGATCAACCCCTTAGAATTCTAGTTTTTATCATGCAGACCAAACTCATCTTTCTTCATAAATGCATCAGACTCTAGGGGGTATATTTGCTAAAATGGGAGTTCTATTGAAGATGGGATGTTGATTATAGCAACCAATCAGATTGTATTATTTTATATAAGGTGCTAAATAAATAAGAATAATCTGATAGGTTAAAATGTGCAATAGCCCATGATCAATAGAACCCCCATCTTAGTAAAGTGAATGAAACTATTTGTTGAATGCAGTGAAGTCTTGATCCACAACTACACAGGCTACACCCATAGCAGTGGAAAATGCGTATGTTGTCGATGAAGCCTAGGGTTGTGTGACCACACTTCCCATTGGAGTCTATTTCTCTAGAAATCTCCCCCTGTTTCCTCTCTATCGATGATTTGACTATGCCCATCACCAGAGATGTCGGACCCAGTTGGTCATCCCATCTGCCCCCTAGACTGTCCTGCTTACCTTGCAGGAACTAAGGTAATTACAAACCTCTAGCACCATTAACACAGAGTAGAAGCAACTATTTTGTGTATTGTGTATGCTGCGCCTTAACGTGGTCAAAAGATCAAAGAGAAGGGCAGTATAGTGTATAGGCAACAGGTACACTTTAATATTGATGGTACTTTAATAATCTCACAGGAGTCAATGAATTGTGAACGTTAAATGTAAATACAAAGAAGTTATTTGCATAAAGGTGTACTGTTAGAACCACAAACAGTCATCTGTGGTTCTGACATTTTTCTATTTGTTAGAACCAAGTTAAATTATTTTTCATGCAGCTTAATGGAAATGAGAATATATATTTTCCATCTCACCAGTCACTTTATTTTTCAAAAAATAATAGCATCCTTGCTAGTGACTAAGCTTTAATTACAGCATCCTTCTTTTCATGCTCTCCAGCGTATGCTGAAGGCTTCTAGCCTAGTATTCAGACATAGGAATAACTACATTGGACAGATGTCTGACTGCGAGCCAGCTGTTCATGGATTGTAGGCGGGCTATTTAGCTTTACTATGTCATCAGGACAGAGCAGTTTTTCAGACAGTTATTAAATACAACCAAATAGTCCAATTTGAAATTTTTATACTAATAGTTTTCTATACGTCAAAGCAATACTCCAGCCGTGTCCTCCCACTTAAGGACTGCTAAACAACAAATCCCAGCATACGGAGGCCAAGCCCAAGATCTTGGTGATTTCAAGATTTTTAATCCCAAATCCTGGGAGTGAAAAAATTGCCTTAATGTCCACTACCCCCCCCCCCCCCCCACACACACACACACACACACACACACACACACACACACACACACACACACACACACACACACACACACACTTCCTTTCTCTTCTCTGCTCCAAACTATATACATACTAAGATATTTTAATCTTTTTGGATACGTATTGTAGTGTAAGCTAGTTAGCTTTTTGTATTGTATCTAATGTATTTATATCCTTATGACTGATGCCTTCCAGAACTGAACCCTTTTTTATTTTCCCTATGCAACCAAGCAACTGCCTTACCTTCCTCCTTACTTTGTTGCATTACCTGATTTTAAGTTCCCTGAAATATTGCCACCTACTGTAAATACCTTTTTCCTTCAGTAGTTTCCATTATAATACAGTTAATACTATATTTTATCCTTTGCCTTTTTAGAGACTCAAGTGCATGCTTTTCCGTTTTTGCCATTAAACTGTAGTTGCCATGTTGTTGAACATGCCTCTAGTCTACCTAGATCCTGGATCATTTGTATTACACCTCCTGGTGTGTCTACCCTGCTTAATAGTAGTTATTTGACTCTCTTGTGTGGTTTAATATGTACAGTATCTGCACCAGCCCAAAAGTGAAATTTACAATGATATATCCTTACAAATAAACATGATAATATACTAATGTAACATATTTTGTTTAATTGAATTGTAAGTAATGGATAATTGGAACTTGCGTGGACATTACCAGTGTAATGACTCCTTACAGAGACAGGTTTAGTGTAGTTTAATAAAGATGTTGTATGTGGTTAGATGATATTCAAATCTGTTGAAAACCTTATTATGTTGACTCTATCGAGTCTGGGTCAGATTTTTAAAACCAAAGACATTGTTTGGCCACTTTCCAGTAAGTTCAAATGTGTTACAGGGTTGAAATTGTTATTGCGCAGACATCTACATTCCAGTACAGAAATGAAACATGTGTAATCCATATGTGTCTAGATTTAAATTGCTATTAAGGCACACCTTATGGTTCATCTGGCAACCTTTAAAGTGACCAATGCATAAAGACTAAGGCCCTTATTCTGAATCGGACGGTACGGCCCGCGTGCGGCCGTACCGCCGATGTTTTTAGTCTGCACATGCGCAGAGGTCAATCTGCGCATGTGCAGCCCCATTCGCCGCAGACGTATTTCGTCCGCCGCAAAGGGGGCGTATAGGGGCGTGAGGGGCTTCATACCCTCATTTCCCTATGTATACGCCCCGCGTTTCATGGGCGTTCCCATGCAAACGCGGGGCGTATGCATGCTAATCAGGGTATGACGCCACTGATGGGGGCGGAAAGCTGACGTCGCCGGATGTCAGCTCTCAGCCCCCATACAAGCTATCACACGGACGATTGTCCGTGTGGTCTCAGCTTGCGGGAGCTGCTGTGGCGTGCGGCCCTGCCTTCGATGGTCGACGACCATCGAATGCAGGGGGCAGCTCCCACCATGGTGGAGGCGTACGCCCCACCATTTTTATGCGGATCGCCAGCCGTCCGTGTACGGACGGCCGTGTTGATCCGTCTCGTGGGCGGGGATTGGTTTGTGCGGCCGGAGCACCGTGTGCGGCTCCGGCCGCACCAACCAGAATAAGGGCCTAAATGTAGTTTTAGAGGCTACAGAGGCTGATCAAGAGGTGGCTGCAGCTGACCCCTGCATTGTAGTACCTTACTGCCTAAATATTGTTCTTGGAAACAAAAAAGTTTTAATTGTTTAATGTACTGGTATAAATGAAAACATATAATCTAATCTTCTTTTGAAAGTTATATATTTCAAAGTCAAACAATGTATTAGGCATTAAGTATACTTTAAGTATAATAAAAAAAAAATAGGCCTCTCCCTCCTTCTCTCTCTCTCTCTCTCTCCTTCTCTCTCTCTCTCTCAATGTATACTGTATATAAAATTATAATCCACTATGTTTTGCTCTTTCCTTATTTAATCTATTGGGATTTTAAGCTAATTTTTGTTCAGCTTCTCATAAGGTGGAAGTGTGGAATACAGCCTGCAGCAATGTTTGTTTAAAGAATAAATCTTGCCCTCATGTTCTCTATTCATCAAACATGAATGTCAACAAAACCTCAATTTCCAGACTCATGCATTTTGCAAGCCTACTTTTTTCTTTCCTTTTCCCTCCTGAGCTACTCATATTAAATCTTGAATTGCAGAGGTATTTTGATATGGTTAAAATAGGTATAAATGCATGTTTAAATTAATAAAGTTTGTTTATTGATGCACACATTAATCAACTGCTGGTCGACAGTAGTAGCACTGTCTATACATATGCCCATACCAGTTGGTGACAGTAGTAGCGCTGCTTATACCTAACATCCACACCAGCTTCCGACATTAGTAGCGCTGCCTATATGTAATGCCCACACCAGTTGCCAACAGTAGTAGCACTGCTTATACATATGCCTACACTAGTTGGTGACAGTAGTATCGCTGCCTATACATAACGCTCACATCAGCTGCCTACAGATATGCTCACACCAAATGCCTCTACATATGCCCACACCAGTTGCCTATACATATGCCCACACCAGTTGCCTATACATATATCCACACCATTTGCCTTTACATATACCCACACCAGTTGCCTATACATATGCCCACACCAATTGCCTGCACATATGCCCACACCAGTTGGTGACAGTAGTAGCGTTACCTATACATAAGCCCACACCAGTTGGTGACAATAGTAGCGCTCCCTATACATATGCCCACACCAGTTGGTGACAGTAGAAGAGCTGCCTATACATATGCCCACAACAGTTGCCTATACATATGCCCACACCAGTTGGTGACAGTAGTAGTGCTGCCTATACATATGCCCACACCATTTGTTGACAGTAGTAGCGCTGCCTATACATATGTCCACACCAGTTACTGACAGTAGTAGTGCTGCTCCTCCTCACCTCTTTCCTTTTTACATCAGCCTTGCTCCCATGTAGCCCTGCCCCTCTGTCCCATGTAGCCCCACCCACTCCATCTGTGTAGCCCTGTCACTTTTTGGTCCCTGACGCTGACCATGTGATTAGGTGCCGGGAGGGAGCTTTATGCTGCTGGCGTCACTGCCTGTCATGCAGTGTGACAGGTGCAGTGGTACCGGCATCCACAGTGGACAGCAGGGGATGCAGAGCAGGGAGAGTGCCTCGACTGCCCGGCGCCTCCCTGCACTACATCCTCTGCTGAGCGGGTTGTGCTGGCCCTGGTTGGAGATATCTTCAGCAATTCCTTCATAGTACATCTGAAGGATCCGGAGAGCTATTCTCTGTCTGTTTTTGGTGAATAGCCTACAAATATTTAATGATAAATAGGCAACAATTAAACCTACAGCCATGCAGGCTCCATAGTCAAACAATAGCCTTAGATTGTGTCTTTCTGAAAAGCTCAGGGACTGTTGCTGTCACATTGTCATAGGGGTCAAATGTAATAGGGTGTGAGAATCAGAGTGAGAGATTTTGCGAGACTTTTCCCATTTTTTTTAAAGCGGCAATTTTCACTGAAAAACAAGGTTGAATGCTGCTTTAAAAAAGGGGGAAAACTCTCCCTAAATCTCTCTCTTTCTGATTCTCACACCCTATTACATTTGGCCCAGGCTGTCACTTTCTCAACAAAACATTTTGTTATACTTCGACTGAATGTGCTGTTGTTGGTATAAACTTCTAAGAATGACAGTGGCTTAAGTTAAGAAACAGTAGTTAAGGCAAACTATACTCAGTTGCAGTATTCATTACCCAGTTGCAAACTGCCTAAGGAAGAACAAGTATTGTTTGCTGGAAGTATTATGGATTAGGTGTCTACAGGCCAAGCAGCCACAGATTATTATGCACGGTGCCAAACAAAAGATACAGTGTAGTAAAACACACTGCCACTATATTCTGGAGCAGCGGAAACATATTCCCTGTTATGATGCTTACCATCTGGCAGTGTGATGGACCAATCAGAAGACTGCCTCCTGCCTGAATGTATACTGCCATTTTTTACATTTTGAGTATGTATAGTCAGGGTCTGTTACTCATGATTAGTTCTGGGATTGACAGTTACATTGATGAGAAATCTAAATGCTGCTTCATATAGTGATATTCTAGAGCAACAGTTTAAGAAAGAATCTTAACTGGTCTATAAAAAACTGGCACTGATCTCAACCATAGTGTAGGGGCTTTTGAATTGGAATGCAGACTCAACACACATATTAATTTCTATGATGTACAGAAAATCTATCTTTGTACCAGATTGACAGATGATGCTACTCTATATTATTATTGATGTTTACTTGTTAGGATTGGCTACGTGTTGGCCTTGTACCCCGACTTCCAGTATGCTGTATGGGCATAAAAAGGCTGAGTTGAAGGTTTCTGTGCCATTGTTTGCATTCCAGGTCCCTTATCAGTCAAAGGTGATTGTAATTTCACCAGCTTTCAAACTCATGCAATAGATGATCAAGCAAGAACACCTATAAAGACATTATAAAATAATGAAATGGAACCTAGAAATTAGAAAACATTTGCAAATTAAATAAATAAAATGTTTAACAAATCTTTAATTACTGGCCTCTACTCTGTCGTGCTGATCTGTTATTGATCTTATATCACGCTGAACGCCCGGGTGTGTAGGCAGGATCAGGAGACATAGCCTGAATGTGGACCGTGTGTAAAATGCTTTATAGTTGCCTTTTCACTGAACTATATAAAGTTTTAGCTAATGTGAGAAAGCCTTTTGATTGCAAATCATGTATAAGAAAGCTTTGCAGTAATAGCTGGTGGTAATGTTACATCTTAATGAAAGCATACAAACCAATAATAGGCAATACATCATCCAAAGATTTACACTTATAACCTTTTCCACACAGCTGAATTCAATAAGCAGAAAGTTCTTCAACATCTTGATTTTGTTTATTTATTGCTGTAAACCCACTGAAGCCTCCCAAGGTATAATATCTTATGTCAGACCATGAGATAGGAATGGAAGAGTTACACTTCCTGCCTTCAAAGACTGCAGTTTGGTTTATGATGTAAAAGCTTTGAACGCTGTTTATGTGTTTGGGCAGAGCTGACATCTCTAAAGCATGTGTCCATCTGAATCATGTTCTCAATGAAAAATCGGTTATACAGTGATAAAGAGGGGAGGACTGTAGATATAGAAGCCCATGCAACGTGTTATGTAGCTCAAATAATCACCTCAGCTACTCTGACTGTGCCTAGGAAACTGATGTATGTATGTATGTATGTATGTATGTGTAGTGCAATGCCACTCTAGTTCTGAAACTTATTAAATAGGTAGAAATATTTGTATGTATATATATATATATATATATATATATATATATATATATATATACAGTATTTTTTCTCTCCATCTACAGTATCTCTGACTGTCCTCACTTTACTTCATTTAGCACAGAGGCCAGAAATCCATTTTTAGCGGTTCTCCTGCAGTAATGGTAACTTACACTACTCCAGAGTGACGGCTCCCCTATCTAATACAAGAAAATGAGAGAACACATTGGGATCTATTCATGTACATACCAAAACGGTTGATGTGATATATAGCTTTGATAAGTAGCAATTCATGCTATGCGATCCATTAT
Organism: Crinia signifera; assembly: GCF_055691185.1. NCBI lineage: Eukaryota > Metazoa > Chordata > Amphibia > Anura > Myobatrachidae > Crinia > Crinia signifera. Next base: position 194,789,546 of record NC_139220.1, read on the forward strand.
TCTGGGCTCCGGCAGTTCTGTCTTCTTCCATTCAGCCATTTAGCGAGCCGGCCGCTTGAACTTCCTCCTGGTTACACCCCCCTGGTTGGACCCCTTGGTTTAAAAATGTAGTGTAGTAGTGACAATATTTAAAAAAAACAACACATTTATTTGCTCCCCACAAATGCCGGTGATGTGGAAAATATGATTAGTAATGTGTTCTGTTACACAGTGTTAACCTGCTTTTCTTAATTTTACATGTACATACTGACCTTGAAAAAACATTCTTCTGCTATTGCAGGATCAAACTCTCCCAGTCTGAGACATACCAGCAAGTTTGCATTGTGGGCAAAGTATTTAAATGAACCTGCACAGTGGCGCTTTTGTGGGAATTATAATCAAAGAGGTGGATTATTGTGGAGATTAGTTCAGTCTGTGCAACTGATTTTGCCTAGGGGAGAAAAAGGGGAAGTTGAAAGAAGCCATAGCGGTCGCAGACTACGGAGAGAGATTTCCTTCTCTTTGGAAAACCTTTCAAAGATGGTTCTACATTGGGATCATTTATAACATTAAATTGTCACTGCTTGCTAAGAATGTTGATGTTTATTTTTTTGGAAAGAAATACATATCTAAAATGTATGATTAATGTGATACAGTAGAGTGAATGCCTCTCTCTGCTTATAATTTTCTATCATTTTTAGCGGTTAAGACAGGGAGGCCTGCCTGCATCGCGGTCAGAGGCAGCCTCCCTTCCATGCAATACAAGCGTTCCACATATGTTTTTATATTAAATGTGCCTTATTCACAAAATGGAGCAAATATGATGCACAATCAGCTTCTGCTGGTTAAATTGATATACTGCATGCCTGTATTCTATTTATGACTGCAGATATATCTGCATACAAATTTGAAAGTTACAGTGTATCATTGTGTGAATAAGATGCATACAGAGTCACGCTGGGCTGTGTAAGTCAAAAGGAGGCTAGATTTACAGTATATGGACACATCTGTACTAACTGCTTGTGTTATTTGGACATTCACTAATTGATACAATGCTATCATGGTATGTTATGTTTGCTGGCACTGTACTGCACATTTCTGTAGATAAGCCAACTCATCGCTACATTTCTTTATTGTGGTTGGTAAGAAATATGTTCTGCCTCAGTTAATTTGTATGAAACATTAGTAGGATGACTAAGTGGACAACATATGGAAAGATCAGAGAGATTGCTGACTGAAAGTTCATCTAATAAGCATCTACCATCTGAATTTTAAAGTAGAAAACAGTCACACTTAGATCCGAAATAACTAAACAATGTTCTCCCGGGAAGGGATAACAGTTTTACTGACAGATTTGAGACTAAGTTTTAAGAAAAATAAGACAGATGGTTCCTGCAAGGAACATGAAGCAGACATTCCTCTGATTTCTTTCACAATACAGTCACACTAGAGATGTTACGGATGGGGGTATAGAATTCAATTTGAGCAGCAGGTACACGTAGCGTGGTCATGTTACTGACCACATTTTCCTGTATATACTTAACATCCATGGGACCAGATGCACTAAGCTTCAAAAGTGATAAATTGGAGAATGATAAACAGCCAGCCAATCAGCTCCTAACTTCCGTGTCACAGACTGTTTGAAAAATGTCAGGCAGGAGCTGATTGGTTGGTTATTTATCACTTTTTAGCTTAGTGCATCTGGCCCATGGTCATCTAAAAAATGTTCTTCTGTCCTTTTAAAGTAAAATAGTTCTGGACATTAGCTGTAAATGTTGGTTTAAATATAGTAATAATAATAAAAACAACAACAAAATGTTATTAAATAAAAAAAAAAAAAAAAACACACATTTAGTGTATTTGTATATGTGCTATAGAGAAAACGGAAAGCTTGGTGCTGCCCAAAGCAACCAGTTTGATGAATGTCTTCATTATCTACATTTCTGCATAAATCATAGATAGATTTATATTGGTTCCTTTGGGCAACTGCTTCTCTTTGGATGTGTTTGTTTCAAGAGAACTGGGTCATTGTGTAAAACAGCAAATTATAATTATTATATATTTTATAATGTATATTGGTAATCTCTTAAATAGGGGCAGATGTACTACATACCTCCCAACAGTTCCAAAAACCGCGGGAATGTCCCGGTTTTCGTGGACATTCCCGCATCCCTCTCGCGGCTGGCAGTGTTCCGCGGCGATGGGGGGCTGTTGCGCATGCACACAGCATCTATTCCCACAGCCAGGGGGCTGGGAGCATGGTTAGAGGCTCACAGAGCCTCTGGGTCATGCCCCCATATCGTCAAAAACACTCCCCCATTTTCATCACTCTAGAGCAGGGGTCCTCAATCTATTTTGCTCTGGGACCCCATCAGACAATAAAAAAAATTACGGGACCCCAGAAAGTTACTGCAGAAGATCACATAACATGTGTAGTCATCAGAGAGCACCTGCATGGCAGCATTGTGGAGGCATACCATGATGGGAAGAGTCTAAAATATACAATTCAACAGATATTTGAATAGTTGCAACCCCATACTGAGAAGGTCGGGACCCACTTGGGGGTCAGGACACACAGTTTGAGAACCGCTGCTCTAGAGGCATGCTCAACACTAATGAAGATGCTCTACACGCACTGTGAACAGAAGCTGTGTGCATGGCATCCAGGGGAGGCTCCAGATTAGGGGCTGCAGCACAGTTCAGCATTTAAATAGGAGAACCACACCCACTGCCACCAACTGCCATTCCAAAATGACTCACTGGCAGTTAGTGTGGCTCCCCTATTTGAATTTTGGACTGTGCGGCATCCCCGTTTTGGATTGTGGGACAGTGAGAGCCAAAAGCGTAAGTTCATCCCAATCGCCCAGAGGCAAGTTGGACTTTGGGCTTCAGCTATGCTGTGTGAGAATGGTCGGTGGGTCAGGGTGAGACTCATGAACATTTGACAAAGCGCTCACCGGTGCATCCCCTCTGCAGGTGCACCATTGCTTGCTGCAGCACAGGTCGAGTGATACCAGGCGGGAGACTCTGTCCCCTAATGCAGATGTTAGCATGGCTCCTGGGATAAAACAAAATAACTATGCAGGTGCACCGCAGAGCTCTGTAGGAAAAGCAGCAGTCACATTTGGATCCCACTGTGAACCACACAGGTGCTTCTATACATGCAGGTACCCCTTCAGGGCTTGAAGCCCTGAGGCTGGCACCGCCATTGCCTCTGGAAGTTACGCCCCTTGTGAGAGCTGACATTATTGTGTGTAGAAATAATTCATAGCTTTGTTTCTTTTCTTTTTTTTTTTTTTTTTTTTTGCTGTGTTTGCTATGACAATGTATTTTGCAATGTGCCCTTATAGATGAAATATCCAGCAATATAACTGGTTTGTAAGTTACAGGGTTTTGTGATGCATTTTATTATATAGTGCATTTTGACCAGGAGACTGTCAGACTGCCAATTTATAAACACCAATCCTTGGCATTATTATGAAAACAGCCTCCACACACTCTGGCATATGGCATTTAAACCACCTTCCTGCTGATATTTGCAGACTGAAAGGTCAAGGAATTTGCAGGATTTCTCTGTTCCAAGTTAGGATTTGCTGATGTCTGCTGACCAACTGGAAGCTTTCTCTTTATTCTACCCTGACTAAAGCAGCTTTGTATACAACCAAATATTTTTTTCTTATGAACTACATTTAATATGCTTGTGTCCCACCACCTCCACCACGTTGTGGCTACATTGCAGCACCATTAATCCTGTTACTTTTAGCTCTTCAGCATGTCAAACATTACTTGTGACCGTGCTTCAGACCAACACTGGGCAGCATGCTTCCTGTGATAAATGGGAAAACACAAACCACTCATAAAAGGGCTGAAGCAGAGCTAGAAATAAATCAGAAGTACATTAATCAAAAGAATCGTGCATGGAAGAATAGCATATATTTGCTATTATACAGCAGAGCCGTATGCATCTTGAGATGCATTCAGTATTCCACAGCATTGGTAGCATATGTTTACGGTTGTCGTCACCATTAGGTTGTACTAGGTACAAAGGATACACCTCCTAACAGGCTTCTCGGTGCTTTAGTGCTATTCTGCAAGGGCACAATTTGCATGGAACAAGGCCTCACAAAACTTTGCCTGCACAAGAATGTCTGTCCCCACCCTAGTTCTGTTTCTTGACCATAGGTGTCAATGCGCCCGATATGCGTACAGTTCTGCTTAGCCATGTTTGCATGTGCTAATTTTCTGACCATGTGCATCTCAAAGTTATACAAGATACGTAATGCAAACTCTGCTGTTAGGTAATAACTGTATATGTACTTCCCATTAGCCCCTATCTTGGACTACTGTCCCATGCTTGGAAGGTTTGTTCCAGATTTGCAAGAGTAGACTATCACAAATAAAGCCTTACCATGGCCTTCATGACATGGTCATCTCTATGTATACCAATGCTTTTTACAGTGTTGGGAGATATATATATATATATATGTGTTAGGAGTTCTTTCTCTTGCTTATTTTTATCCTTATATGCCATAGGGAAAGTCAAAAAACATTATTGGTTTGCCACCAATTGTTGATGTTGTTGATGATTTTGCCATTGATATCAAAGATCCAAAGGTTTTCCACCAGCAATGCTTTTTTCCCTGTCTAATGGAGCCTAGTCCTGTCCCGACCACCCCAATCAGACCCACCACATTCCCTGCTTGTCCCACCACACTGTGACACATAGCAGTGATGCTAATAAATGGTTTCATGCTATCAATGTTGAGCCCTGGTGCCATCATCGGTGGAGTTGTAATCTTGTTTTACTACTGTAACTAGAATTTCTTATTTGTCTGCAGCACATTCTAGCCATGAAATAATGCCAGTTTTTAAATTGGTTTCTATTTAAACGACTGTATTCATTCTATCTCATGCAGAAGGTAGAATATAACTCACGTGTGGCTATAAGAGTACCACATGAGTGTTTTTAATTCCACAGTTGTAATCAGAAAATTAAATTAAATAATTGTTTAAAATAAACTTTCTTCTTTTTGTTCCACTGTACTGTGCAGTCTTTAGGTGTTCGTGAATTACATTAAAGGAGATATAGTTGTACAGGTTGAGTATCCCGTATCCGAGTATCCGTTATCCGAATTATTCCGAAAACCATACATTCCAGAAAGTGAAAAAAAAATATTTTTTTTGCTAAAAACTCACTGGGGACATTTGTAACAGCACTACTGGTGACATGATATGTAACTGGCACTATATATGTACAAGACAATGATTGCTTGGCATTCAAATTCAATATCTGAGATAGTACACAAATTTTGTTTCATGTTTTGAAACCTTGTTTTTTGAACAAATAAAATATATTTGTGTGTATTTTATGTGTTTATACAGCATACATGCAAGATACTTCAAAATACATCATTGAAATATTAAAATATTCCGAAATACGGAATAATCCGTTATCCAAAATTCTCATGGTCCCAAGCATTTTGGATACGGGATACTCAACCTGTATTACTTTTTATACAGGGTCTATAAATAAGATTCTTCCCGTTTAGTATGTTTTTTTTTAGCAAGCGATGTATTAATTATTTATGAAGAAAACATATTCATCCCCCTGTTTTTATACGTGGTTGAACCAAATGTAGCTGCAAATACAGCTGTGAGTTTATACAGATCTCTGCCAGCTGTGCACATGTGATGTGAACACTGCGATTTTTAACCCTTCTCAGTATTACTCATTAGGTCAAATAGTATAATCTGAACCATACAATCTGGTATATGGACAGATTATCCCATCTGTAAAGTAAAATAATCTTCATAGGTAAACTCTCAAAATCTGACTAAATAATCACACTTTTTTGTTTATTTTTCAGTATCAGAATCCACTTCACTCTTGTACTTTTTAATTTGACAGAGAGATGATTATTTCTGGCTGTTAATATGCATTATTTCCATTAATTAACCCTGATACTGAGATAGTATGTGATCATTTATTTATATGCAAATTAAACCATGCCCATAACATTGTTTTCATTTAGTGAACACTGATAGTTTAAAGAGCCAAATAAAAAATGATTGTCTCTATTAGCAAAATAGAGCACTTCAACTAATTAATGATGCCAACATATGTCCCTGTTGTTTCAGGTTCTATTCCTGATATTCATACATGTTATGCTGTATGTATAGTCATAGGGGGTATATCTATTAAGGTGCAGTTTTATAGAAGTGGAGATGTTGCCCGCAGCAACCAATCAGATCCTAGAAGATAATAGTTAGAATCTGACACCATCCACACTTCTGAAAGACTGCACTTTAGTAAATCTAGCCCTAAAATTGAAGATCTAAGATAATGCTGAGATTGTTCCACAAGGGAGACCCACACAGAGTTATGTGATACAGGACATATTAGAAATGGACAATAATTGCATTTCATAAAACTGTTTTAGAAAGGGGCCTATTAAACAAAGCACCCATCATTTGCTTTAGATACCCTAAAGTTTATTACAATTTTTGTTCCAAACTTATTTTTATTAATTAAAGGTTTAGTTCTCAGCATCCAACTCCCATATTTGCGAAATCAGGATATAACATTTTAGGTGATCCATGATTCATATGTTCGGTCCAGATCAAGTATATTTCGACAAGAAGTGAAAGGTAACATGAATTTTTAGTTGAGTGAGCAAGTTTCTGTTTGAGTAAACATATTGCCTTCTGCTTGAAGCCAAGTAAACCATTAACTGTCATTATTCTGCTGTGATCTACAATTTCTAATGATATGGGTCAGGGGAGTGACTTGATTCTGTTCACTGAAAGCTCTGAGATTTTCCCTCTGGATCAACAAATGGGACCAAACAAGAGCCAAAAGTCTGAGCTCCATTAACCAAGTGTGTTCTTTTGGATCAAGTTGCAATATTACTAAAAATCAAAAGCCGTAATCAAAGAACCCAAGTAACCCGTGCCAAAAGGCCTTTCTAGGGGTAAAGAACTCCCCGTCTGGGCTCTTGTTCAAGCTTTAAACCATACACAAAGCGCAAGGCAAATTCGAGCACGGAAAATGAGCTTGTCATAATAACACTGAGTGCCTGCCTTTTGGCTATATTGATTACCACCACCAACAGCTTTCAGCTTTCTCTTATGTATTCACTTGGTTTAAATGTGGGTGCACCCATCTAATGTAACTGAAGGCATTATATGTCTCAGGTCATTTCTTTTACTGTACATCATATCTCTATTCCTAATAACCTACAGGAAAGAAGCCTAAACTACTCTGCACAGTTCTGATGATCTCAGCCTTAACTTCAGACAGATAGGGATGCCAGATAAATAACTTTGCGCCAAAGTCATTTGCCCATTAACTTTAGTATTAATGCATTTTTTATTACAGTCCCTTTTATTAATTTAGTGATAATGTATGCAGTAGCTTTTGAGGTTGCCAGATCACAGGAAACGGCCATTCCCATGAAACACTGACCGGAAAGGTTAATGGTAGATGTACAGTAGATGCTGAAACCACTTTATTGCTGACTGTCATGTATGCAAATGTTTGCCCTAGCACAGGCCTTGGTCATTTTTTGGTATCAATTATCATGTATATAAAGTGGTGACATAGGGGGTCATTCTGGTTGTTGCACAAGGCTGCGACTTTGCAGCCTTGCGAGTCCACCAAACCCCGCCTTGCAAATGGTTGGCTGCCGCCACCCATTCGCAAGGGCGACTCGCTTGCAGGGGCCTGCGGTAGGGGTAGCTCTGAGCAACCTTACATATGTGTGCATGCTGGGGAGGAAATGGGCAGGCAGCTGACATCTGGTGAAGTCAGGTGCCCACCCCCCCCACCTGAGTCATAGCCTCATTAGCATGAGAACACCCAGCATTCTCATCGGAACACCCCATATGCTAATGAGGCTGCCCAGCGCCCCACACCCCTCTCCACCCCCCGCCCACTGTGTTCGGTGTGTGAACCCGGTGAACAGAATGTTTACTGTTTGTACACACATCCTGCAGAAATGTGCACTAACAAAACATCGGTCCCCTTGCGAATGCAGGCTAGCTGTGAACAGACCTGAATAAGGTCCATTATACATTGCTGAGAGTGGAACACATAACAGGTCCAAGAACTAAATGGCACACTAATCTTTATTTACCAAATACACACAAAATATATAGACACACTTAAATTAAGTATTTCATGTATGTGATTTTGGTATACGCTATGGACCTGATTCTGGTTGGCTCACTAAGCAGCGGTAGTTCACTGCTTAAAGAGCCTTCAAAAGCCGCCTGCGGGCTGTGCTAATGCCTGCCCCCCCCGCCTCCCAGCGAATATCCCTGCCGCACTGCAAATGGATGCTTTGCATAAACATCCATTCACAGGCTAGTGTGCAGACCCGAAATCATTCGATGGTTAAGCCCAGGAAATGCAGGGCATTCGCCTACACCCCCATGTGAGCAAGTCGGTAAAGGCGCCCGCCCTTGGTGCGAATACGCCAGGGACCAAGCACACCAGAATTAGGGTTTATATCAATGTTTGCAATTTATCATAAGAAAGGAACGGGACATTGCTGCGGTAACAGCGGTAGATGGGTCAAAACAGATACGGGACTAAGTTTTATAATTTGACTAAGAGTGAATAGTGGTCCTATTACTATTTAGGACATTTTGCAGTGGGAACAGAGCAATTAAGATGCAAATTACCTTACCACATCCCCTGTACTTGCCCCTTGGTCATCCCCTTTGTGAGATACTGGGGCTAGCTGTAGCTGTATAAAGTTGCCAGCCATTATCTACACATGGGACAACCATTTTATGAGCTGGGAGAATGCAACATATACATTTGTAAGGAACTATGGATATTACAGAGGTTATTACTACCTTCATCCATATCTCCCATCTGTCTCGTGGTCCCTTTCCTAGACATTTCATTCCTATTACAGAGGCCAGTCCTGGTCACTGCTGCTCTGTATACTGTATGAATGTGTGTTGGATGAAGGTGCCCTTATAATTCACAGGTTATAGCCGCCACAGTAAGCACAGTGACACCTACGTTATAATAATAGTTGTGCATAAATACTAAAAACAAGGAGCATCATATCACACAATAAAACTATAGATTTTTTTTATCCTATTAATCATTGTCTGTCTGATGATACAGAAAAATCACTGTTTACAAAAATGTGTATTTTCAAAATGCTTATTATCTTTATTCCAGCCAGATCAGTTAATTTAATTTTGGGATCATGGAAATGGCATATTTGAATATATATCCCTCATGGGAATGTGTTTGCTAAACATTATAATTAACCTCCAGTGATGAATTTCTCATCTCATAAATCCACAATGGTACACATTACCATGTTTAGGATAGAGCCTATCATTTACATATGACACACAATTATACATCTTGATTAGGTCACTGCTCTCGAGAGGCCGTCTTTATTAACTAGGGTTGGCAAATAATATTACAGCTCGTTTACAGTAAAATAAAATGTGTTACTGTTTTGAAAGATTTGAAACCACATTCTTTTCTTGCCTACATTTTTCATGAAAACGGGAAGTGTCATTTGCACTGCAAAACTCCTATTACAATAAAGATCTGGTCTCAGACTGCAACACATATGGGGCAGGATGCACTAACGCAAAAATGTGGTGAAAACCCAGTTATCGAGGTTTTTAACCACATGTTGGAATGCACTAAAACCGCAACTGGGTATCATCCAGCAAAAGCTTCTAATGGAGACCCAAGCCGCAACGCACCGACCACCACCGCCCTGTTATGATGCGCGCCATCCCCCTCACCTGAGTCCGGGCAGCCTCCTGCTGTGCTGACTGGACCACTGACCTCTTCCTCCATAGACCGGTACTTCCCCTTACGTGTGAGGGGAGGAGGAGCCAGGAATTCACTGCCACATCGGAAAAAAAGTGAGGGGTGTGCAGCGCTGGTTGTAAAATAATGGGGAATAAATATACGTTGGATTGACTTTACATATATTTTTATAATTCATAATAAATGCAGAACATAATTACACAGTTGTAAGATAATATATCACATTTAAAAAAACATGCATTATAAACATATAAATACTTTTTTTGTTATAAAATGGTGTGGAGGGGGAATATGTGGGGTGTTGAACACCCTCACTGTCCGTTCCTAGTATGCCTGGAATAGTAAGGACCAACTCTATGATGTCATTAGAGTGGTTATATTTACCGTCCACCTTTGGGCTTGTGGGTTATGGATCCAAATCGTGCTGTATTTGGTTTGAAAGATTGGTCCAAAAGTCCCTTTTTAGGTCCAGGTGTGGTGTAGCACACACCTTTGATGGTGACTGGCGTGCAATGGTTCAGGTCCGTCCAGGCTGGTTCGGGCAGTGGTTTTAGGGGTCCAAATGCCACTGAGGCTTGTAGTCCTCCTCCACAGTGGATAGGGTCCAACTCACTGCCACATCGCTGGGCCGAGTGAAGGGCAACATCAGAAAGAGAATACACGAAGGGGAGTATTATTCAAAGATTTTTCTTTTATTTAATCCCCCAAGTCCATTTAGGGGAGAGCCCAATCTCTGAGTATTAACCACCTTTCATCCATAGTCTACCGAAAAGAGATCTAGGGAGTAGATCTCAATATACTCAGATAGGCTGATCCCCGAGTGTAACGCCACGTTATCCTTCAAAACTAAAACTACCACGAGTAAAGGGCAGCTCTTAACGCAAGAGCTGTCCTTTGCGATAATAATAGCATATGTTAGTGCTTATGGGAATATTATCTTAGCATTAGCCGGCAATGTGTGGCAGTGAGGGGCTGCGGATGATAGTGCATCCTGCCCATGATTGGTTTGTGAAAACTGGAGTGTGTAAAACCTCCAGGCAGGCTTGCAGATATCCATGATTCATGGATACATTGAGTCACTGTAACTTCGTTTATAAAGGGTGTCTAAAATTTGATTATGAGAGAAAGTTTATGGATCATTTTGATATTCACACCGCACTTAGTAATGTTTACTATAGTATAATTGGCATCATTAAGCTTAGGTGATGTTATTAATATTACTAATTAAAATGCTGTAAACCTCACTAGCAGACAGAAACTTTTTATGATGTTACATTTTGTCTAAGAGGTGTCTGTTGTTATGGTAACTGGAGTGAAGCACACAAGGGCACTCCAAAATGTGACCACAGGGATGAGGAACTGTGACAGGCCAGCATGATATCGGTCAGCCAGAGCACAAGTTCTTGATGTTGTGGTTTCTGATCATTAAACCCTCATTTATGGGCAGGGTAATGAGCTATTTTCACTTGGTGGATGTGAATCAGCTCATGGAGGATGTTTTTTTTACTGTGTGTTGCTGTGTGATAAGTACCAAAGTCTGTAGAAGTATAATACTTGAATACATTATAAACTTCATAACAAGACACTATATAAAATATAACATTAATATATAACACTGCAAGAACATTTTAAATAGATGCATTATGTGACTGAAAAGCTAAGAAATTATAACACCGTATCATGAATGTATCTATGATGGGCCTCTGGTTCAGAGTGGGCCCACAACAACACACCCTGCACCCACAGTCTTTACTTAGGACCTTATCCAGTGGCCCGTTCGTTCGCACGGACCGATGTTTTCTCAATGCACATAGATGCGTGCGGCCACAGCGAACAGATTGTTCATTGGGTGTTCGCACCCAACCTTGCGGCCGGTGGGCGTGGGGCAGCAGGCAGGGGTACCCACACATGGGAACACCCAGCGTTTCATGGGCGTTCCCATGAAAACGCTGGGCATTCCCATGGTAATCAGCTAGTGACGTGGGCACCGGGGGGTGGCAACTGACATCATCGGATGTCAGCTTCCTGCCCTCTTCCCTCAGTTGCTCTGAGCAACCTTAGATATGCGTGTACGTTCCACATCATTGGATGGTCGGCGACCATCCAATGATGTCGGATTTCCCCCGTAGTCTGCTTTTGTTTATGTAAAACATCCATTAGCAGCCAGTGTGGGCAAACACACGCTACGAGTGGGTGGCGGCCAGGCCACCGTTCGCAAGGCGGGTTTGGTTGACTCGCAAAGATGCGAATTCGCAACCAAATTAATCAACCAGAATAACCCCCTTACTGTACATCCCCAACAACACCACAGAATATGCTGGGAAATGCACATGCACCATTTTCCTGGAGATATGTGCATAGAGAGTTGAGAAATCACTGTGTAAATGGTGCTGTTGATCTGCACAAGTACAGTAGTGTCTAGTACAGTGTCAGAGTCTACTTGTCACATGTGCCAGCAAGGCAGCAGGGCTCGCACTGCTCATGGTCTGTACTTAGCCTTGTTAGCATTGCTGTCGTCCTGTGCCATTTCTAGCCAATTTGCAAAATCCGTTTACATGGGTTTGTGGTAATTTCATTCACTTTTGTTGTGATCCCTTCAAAACATGGACGTGTTATCACTTGTATAGTATGCCGCCTTTATGTTATAGTATCAGGTGCCCTATAAAGACAATGGGAAGGTGAACATACAAGGACTAGTGTCACGCTGCAATAATATCAGTATTGAATGCAGTGGCATACTACTGATGGTGCAGAGGGTGCAGCTGCCATGGGGCCCAAGCTGCTTTGAGGACAAACTGCTCCCCCTCTGCTAGTTGCCTTCAAAGCTCCCCTTTACCACCCATCCCAACATTCTGTAGCCGCTTAGAGGATGTAGGGGGAGTGGCTTCCTAGCCAGCAGGTATTCTTGGGGTGGGACTTACTACCAAGAAGTGCCCACCCCAATCAGGTACCTCTGTTGAGTGAGGTAGTGCTCGCTCCCCCTACCCCCTCTGACACCCTATATCTTTTTCCTGTATCCTTGGCCGAACCTGTCACACTGTCACTTTCCCTGTTAACGTCTCTCTCTCACTCTCCCTGACCATGTTTTTCTCTCTTTCTAATACTGTCTCTCAATCTCTCTCACACACATTGGGCGAAATGTAATAGGGTGCGATTTTTAGACATGTGCGATTTTTGGTCAAAAAACGGCCGAAATCGCACATTTTCCGAAAATCGCACATTTAATAGGTTAAAAATCGCGGTAAAAAATCGCACTTTTTACCGCGAAATCGCACTTTTAGAAGTGCGATTTTTAGTCACATTTCAATTCGCATCCAGATGTTTTCCCATTATAAAGTATACAACTCGCAAATGTAATAGGGTGCGATTTTTGGTAAATGTTACCAAAAATCGCAAAAAAAATAGACCAGGTTCTGACAGGCGAATTTGACAGAACCATGCACAGATCATTGAGATCTGTGCATGGTTCTGTTAATAAAAATGTGTAAAAGTGTTTTTATAAAAAAAAAACGGCGTGGGGTCCCCCCTCCTAAGCATAACCAGCCCCGGGCTCATTGAGCCGGACCTGGTTCCAAAAATACGGGGGGACAAAAAGCATAGGGGTCCCCCGTATTTCTGAAACCAGCCCCGGACTCTTGGACCGGTCCTGGTTCCAAAAATACGGGGGACAAAAAATCTGGGGGTCCCCCGTATTTTGAAACCAGCACCGGGCTCCAACAGCCCGCGGTGTCATGCCACAGCCGGGGGACACTTTTTATACAAGGTCCCCCGGCCGAAACATGAGCACCGTGGCTGGTCAGCCTTGGACGGGGTACCTGGAGGAGTGGGGACCCCCCCAATAAAGGGGTCCCCCCCCCCCCAGGCTTCACCCGTCCAGGGCTGAAGCCCGGGGCTGTCACCGGCGTCCGTGGCCAGTGGACGCCGGCCTGATAGGGTTAAATCCATCATACATATCATTACATTGCTTTTTACCAACGAACTACAAGTGCCAGCAGACCTCCCCCGCATGCTGGGACTTGGAGAACCACAAGTCCCAGCATGCGGGGCATTAATGGGCCCGCTGGGACTTGTAGTCCACCTGTAAAAAGAATGTTTATAAAAAACACACACACAGAGAAGTAAAAGTTTATTACACACACACACACCTCACTTTTACACCAGCGTTACTTACCATTCCTGGATCCAGCGCTGGTCTGGCTGCTTCACAGCCGGCTCCCCCCGCACTGACAGGCAGCGGGGAGAACCGGCTTTCTCCGTTGCTTCTAACAGCTTCTGTAGCGCTGTCCGAGTGCTACAGAGGCTGAGAGCGTGATTGGCTGAGCTACAGTATGCGTCTCCATGGAGACGCATAGCTCAGTCCTGATTGGCTGAGCTATGCGTCTCCATGGAGACGCATACTGTAGCTCAGCCAATCACGCTCTCAGCCTCTGTAGCACTCGGACAGCGCTACAGAAGCTGTTAGAAGCAACGGAGAAAGCCTGTTCTCCCCGCTGCCTGTCAGTGCGGGGGGAGCCGGCTGTGAAGCAGCCAGACCAGCGCTGGATCCAGGAATGGTAAGTAACGCTGGTGTAAAAGTGAGGTGTGTGTGTGTGTAATAAACTTTTACTTCTCTGTGTGTGTGTTTTTTATAAACATTCTTTTTACAGGTGGACTACAAGTCCCAGCGGGCCCATTAATGCCCCGCATGCTGGGACTTGTGGTTCTCCAAGTCCCAGCATGCGGGGGAGGTCTGCTGGCACTTGTAGTTCGTTGGTAAAAAGCAATGTAATGATATGTATGATGGATTTAACCCTATCAGGCCGGCGTCCACTGGCCATGGACGCCGGTGACAGCCCCGGGCTTCAGCCCTGGACGGGTGAAGCCTGGGGGGGGGGGGACCCCTTTATTGGGGGGGTCCCCACTCCTCCAGGTACCCCGTCCAAGGCTGACCAGCCACGGTGCTCATGTTTCGGCCGGGGGACCTTGTATAAAAAGTGTCCCCCGGCTGTGGCATGACACCGCGGGCTGTTGGAGCCCGGTGCTGGTTTCAAAATACGGGGGACCCCCAGATTTTTTGTCCCCCGTATTTTTGGAACCAGGACCGGTCCAAGAGTCCGGGGCTGGTTTCAGAAATACGGGGGACCCCTATGCTTTTTGTCCCCCCGTATTTTTGGAACCAGGTCCGGCTCAATGAGCCCGGGGCTGGTTATGCTTAGGAGGGGGGACCCCACGCCGTTTTTTTTAAACTTTTTTTTTTTTGCACAAAATCGCATTAATGAAAATGCGCACATTTCCATGACTAAAAATCGCGGCAAATCGCATTTTTTGCCGCTAATTCGCATCTCATTACATATGCGAATTCGCGGCAAAAAACGCGATTTTTAAAGGTGCGATTTCTGGCGAGTTTGGAACTCGTCCAAAAATCGCACCCTATTACATTTCGCCCATTGTTTCTAACACTATCTATCTCTCTTCCTGATACTGTCTCTTTTTCCTTCTCTCTCCCTGACAAAATCCTGTTTCAGAAGAATGGCATCTTTCCCCAGCAGAAGCTTGCAGTTCTGCATGCTGTAAGTAAATTGCTGGATCAGCTCAGCACTGGAGGAAAAAAAAATCTTTTGAACATTTTTTGTTCTTCAAAAATAAAAAAAAAACAAGGACAAACTAATACAGAGAATATGTAAGAATCCCCTTGTGTGTTTTCTTGTGACTGCAATGTGATTAAATAAACAGTCCATGTCATATAATATGGAACAGCTCTGTTTCGTTATGCATTTGTCTTGCCAGTATACTCTGTGGTTTAATTATGTAAGGATATAAAACTTAACTAGCTGGATAGTTAATGGATGTTAAGGTCAATAGCATCATTGCATCATTACATGTCCTTCTCTTAATCATATGTATATCACATGCAGGAATATTCTGCAATTAAAATAAAGCTGATATATACATTAGATAATGTCCTTATATACAGGTCATTGTGGAGCGTTGGCATAACATGTCTAATTGGATAGCCCACAGGGAACCAATTACCAGCGGTGGACCTAAGTTATTGACCACTAGTTACCGTTTCATTATTTTTGTATTCCTAAAACTGTCATGCCAACAGCGCATGATATGGCGTTTTGTTGATGCCAATTTGATATTTTTCAATGAAATTGCTTAATGACCCAAAGTTCCCATCCCTTATTGGCCAGCAGCAACTGCAGCTAATAAAAGTCAGCAAGGAAAGAACTTCAGATATTTAAAGCCCAAAAAATGCATTACATAGGGCCATTTATTAAAGATAAGAGTTTATTTATGAAGCAGAGATAAACTTTATATGGATTTGCTGCTGGATAAAAAAGGTTATCACAGCTTCCTCCTATTTTGAATCAGGGATACTGTTGAGTGGAAATACTGTAGGGCCTCATTCAGACTTGCTCGCAGGGCAAACTTGTTCTCAAAATGGGCAAAACCATGTGCACTGCAGGTGGGGCAGATGTAACATGTGCAGAGAGTTAGATTTGGGTGAGATGAGTTCAAACTGATATCTATATTGCAATGTAAAAATAATGCTGCCAGTATTTACCCTGCACAGAAACAAAATATCTCACCTAAATCTACCTCTCTCTGCACATGTTACATCTGCCCCACCTACAGTGCAGCATGGTTTTGTCCATTTTGAGGACAAATTTGTCCTGCTTTCAGGTCTTAATTAGGGCCATAGTCGTCATTCCATCAATCAAAATTCTGACGCTCAAAATACTGGAGGCAGGATACTGGTGGGTCAAAATGCTTACAAATTCAAACGGTGGTAGTGGTGGGAAGGGGGGGTGGTTAGGGTTGGAGTTAGGATTAGCCATCCAATCATTTTGCTGGTATTTCCACCAGTAGGATCCCGTTGCCAGCATTCTGGCAGTTGGAATACTGGCTTTGGGATGCTGTACCCAACCCCTACTGAGAAATCCTTGTATTGTATAGATACATTAGCAGAAGTGCTAGAATCTGGCTGGATTGCTAAATATAGTGACTACTTATATGTGACTTGTTGTGAAATGCAGTGCTTTATACTGTACTTCCAGTTAGTGCAGCTTCATTTTTTTCTTTACTAATACTATTATACGATTATGATTATCTAGCATAAACGCTTTGTGTCTCCGGGAGCTGGAGAAAAGTTTAAATTCTCTGTGGCTAGTATACAATATGGATGCAGGCATATAGCGGGCAGCTTTGAATTTCACTGCAGTTAATGATCATATCAGAGCCTGTTGAGAGCTACTGTAGGTAATCTTTATTATCCATGGTTTGTTCAGCACTGCAGCTGTTTTAGTCCCAAGCGATGAGGGATGAGATGAATTTTCATTGTTGAAGCTCCTTCTTTATGTTTTCTGTGAGCAGCGTGTTAATCACTGATGACAATGTACTGCATGATCTCATCTAATTACATGTATAATATCAGCTAATTTGAGGTCAAGAGGAACCTTTGAATATTGATACCAATACATATTATAATATCAATTATCCATACATATGTGTGCATATTATTACTGTTTCCTTGTAGAGTATACAGCTTAGATTCAGTAAAAAAAAATGGGATAGCACAGTGCATAACATTGGGGAACAAGTATCCACGTTTCATGACACAGACATAGAAGTCAGATTGATAGACATATAGGGGGAGTGCCACGAGTCATGGGGTGTTGACAATACTTTTGCACTCTTTTGAAAATTAAAATCAGATAGTATTTCAACAGGATTCGCTCAGCGCACCATCTATGGGCCATGTCACTCTGCTTAAAGGGCATGTCTAGCTCCACATATAGGTGTGCTTATGCTTAAATGTTTGTTGTTAAGAGATATTTCTCTGACTAGCTCGGGAGGGGGCTGCTGCCACTCCTAATCCACAAGCAGGCTCTAGTCAGAGGGGGGGTGGGCAGCGGGAGCCAGCCGCTGACTAGCTGGGGGGGTGGGCTGCCGCCACTAACTATTCTATTCCACAAGCAGGCTCTAGTCAGGGGGGGAGGTGTGCTCACCTGCTCCCTGCTTGGTTGAATTGGCTGGGTCAGGTGTCCCATACTTGGCAGCTGCTGCAGCCTTCTTCCGACTTCCTGGTCTCCTCGGCGGCTCAGTACCGCCCTCCTGTGTACAGGTAAGGAAAGCTATCTTAATGATAACTTACTTTGAAACAGTGTTCTGGATAAAATAATTTGAAGCCATTATAGTGAATACAGTTCTTCAGTATATCCATGCTTACTGACATCCTGGCTTCCCCATGCGGGTAGGTGCAGCCCAGTTGCAGGTCTTTTACTGCTGCATACTCTTGTCACATTATGGAATACAGTATATATAGTATAGAGGAAATCGTGTACACCATATACTAGAATTTACTGCACAGAATGAGGCCAGGATTAATTTGTTGCTATTGTACTGACAATATCTGACAAGTGAACAGGCCTGCTAAATGGACTATAAATTGAGTTTCTGATATAATGCAGACACCTCCTGAAATTAGGGGTTAAGAACTGATTGGGCTTAAATGAAGCTACTCTAGCTGGTATTCCAATTAAGCTTCTATGTTATGTCAGGAGCAATGTATGTCAATCCTAATATAGTATAATAAACCTTAAAATAGAAGTCTGCTATTAACAGCCACAAGGTTTAATTGGATTTTCAAGATCAGTAAGAGTGTAATAGGAGTGAATTAACCGCTTTATTCTGTACTGGTCACTATGCTCCTAGACAAAGTTTTGTATTGTGCAAATGCTGATACATTTATGGTATGCAAAAGACAAAAACATTTTCAAAAAAGTACGTTCATCCATTCTTCCATACCCAAATATTATAAAGAATAGATCCAGTTGCCTTCTGTAATAATAAGATGGTTGAGTAGATTTATGAAATGTCTTTGGCTACCTACTGTATATAAGTTTCTGAGTCGTAAAAAAAATTATATTTATTGTAGTACAGTAAATCTCTGTGATGACACCCATGCATTGAAGGGTTTATCATGGGTTTACTTTAGATAAATGTGTGTCCCTTAATGATTATTCCACTTAATGATTACTGACACTTTGTGGAACAGTGGTCATTGATATACAAGGTTCCTTAAGATTAATTTCTTTAACTCCTTCAGTGACACTCCCAAGAATTTTCAGGGTTATGCTACAGTGCGCAGACTGGCAAACCCGGAGTGCCACTGCCTGCGCTCCCTCCTGCCGGGCACCACCATTGAGCTGAGCGCTGAGATCAGCGATGCGCTCATCTTCAGCCACTGCCTGGCTCCTGCTGCCCGGCCCACCTCCTTCCCCTTGGCTGTGTGCGACGTGACCTTGCTAACTATCACGCCACACACAGCCTGGCTGCCGGGGGCAGGGCCGGACAACAGCTGTTGGAGTGCTCATTGGCGCTGCCCGGCCCAGGGAAATGCAGTGGGGTGGGGGAGGTTTTAGGGCGTGCTCCCAAAAAAAACCTTGCCTAGTGGGGAGCACTCCCTAAAAAAAAGCCCACCACTGAAGGGCTTAATGGGTATTAATAAGCTCAGTAATGCACTGTATTTGGTATATTAGTGTGCATAGTCAATCTTTATCTTATCTTTGTCGTTTTATAATGCATCCTAGAAACTTCAAAAGTCAAATAAGTTCAGCAAAGCTAAAATGACAAAATAACAAATCTAATGAACCGTTACAATCTGTGGAGTCTTCAGTAGAGGCTGCTTCTGTAAAATTACCAGGTGAAACAGTAGCAGCAATGTCTATCTGTCACCATGGCCCCATGCTGTGCTGGCGTGACACTATTTTGTTGTAGCTTTGCATATTACATTGTGTTTCTCTATCAGTAGTGTAGCAACATCTAATTCAGGTTGTAGCTCCAATAGGCAAAACAGTAAAATGTTCCTCTTATTTTTTTTTGCACTGGCCAATTATTCCATGTATTGACAAGTAGAGGAATGAATTAGATGTAGATATGTAAGCTCACTCGTTCTCTCCTTTTGAAATTCATGTTCAGCTCTGCTGGAGATCAACAAAAATATTTTTTCCTTTCTCCTTTTCATGTTTCTCATGTTCATAATAATGTCCTTCAGTGCCCATTCCTTATTGTAATGCTATTCAGAGCACAGCAATGGCTGTCAGTGTATCTGCATATTGCACTTAACAATTAGTTTTTCTATTATCTGTAAAGAAGACAATTATGTTTATTCTCCCCAGAGGTGCCAAGAGAGGGGGGGGTGGTCTAATTACCTGGGTCCAGATCTGACAGAGGGGTCCAATGGGGCCCTGCTCCTCCACCATTTCCTGGAAGCAGGAGCTGCAGCAGCTCTTCTCCTCAGCCCAGCACGTGTGCAGTGTGCGGCCAGGCCTTTCCTGCTATCTAGTCATCCTTACATTTTGTATCTGTCATTATATTCACCACAATACACCATGTCCTACTACCTCAATCCCAGAATTATAAACCCTTCCTCACATGGGGTATTCTGTCACTCTGCCCACCGCAACCCTATATCCTTCTTCAGGGAATTGCGGCAGTCGCTGATGGATGGTCTCCTCAACTTTAGGATGGTTTTTATTATTGACCTACTTTAAATAAACATAAATAGAATGCATAAAAATAAACCTTATATTCGATAACACTGCAAATTAATATAATGAAGTCAGTACAAATGAGAAACACGGGGAAGCAAATTCATTTCTTCATAAATCTACTTTGTCATTTGTTGTAGTAAAAACATTTCAGATCATTATACTATAACATTGTTTTTACTGTTGTATGTAATATAGATACTGTAGCCTTCTGAAGAACATGTATTTTGGTAATACAATTAAATGGTGCAAACCACAATGATTCCAATGTAAAATTTCTGTGATTAACCCCTTTACGTTGAAATATATTATTCACCCCTTGAAGGTTAATAGACTGAGTTAATTGATTTGCAAGTTAGGAATTAGGTCTGTTTATCGCCAGTGATTTGGCTTATTTCCACTCCTATATCTTTAGGATTAAAAGTGAATAAAACAGAGGTGCTGTCCTATTCCTTACTGCTGTTCCTTATAGATCACTGTAGGGAAGGAGGACACAGTACATTTAAAAAAAAAAAATAGGGAAAAGAGGAAATTTTTCACTTGATCCATCTTGTGTCAAAATAGTATTTGTTACTATGTACAGATGGAGCGTGGCCCATTTTTGCAGGGATGGCGGAAGATTCGACAGCCGCCATCCCCACCAGCCGCCGGAGGGGACACGCGCGCACGAGATGCGCGCGCGTCACCTTACAACGGGGCTCCCCCCGGGTCCCCGCCGCCTCGCCGACGGTCGCCCCAGGTCCCCGCCGCCTTGCCGCACCCCCCAACCCTGTCCGTCTCCCTGAAGCGGAGACGGACAGTGTTCCAGTTCCCCCGCCGACGGGAAACTGGGATTTTACTGGTAGGGCTACCCAAAGGTAGAGTCCGCCACTGATTAATAGTAGATTTACAGTTACCATGAGTGTAGATATAATAGTTTCTAAATGTGCAATTCTGATAAGGACGAGTGTGTGTATGTGTGCTATGTCCCTGGTTATTCTGCAAAAAGAATGTCCTGTAGCTCTATATCACTGAAATTTTTACATTAGTTTACAACTGTATATTCTTTCCCTGTAATTCTGGGACAAAGATCAAATGGCAAAAAATATAAATATAATGAAAAGTGTAAGCACATTGAGAATCACAATCACAAAATATAAAAAAAATGTTTATATACATAATAATACAAGACAGATTTTAACTGTCTGCACCAAAGTGTCCTTGTTTGGAGGTTAACAAACTGTGTACAGTATTTAATGTTTTCCTTAACACATATGAGCTATATTTCATATTATGCTGTATAAGGCAAACTGATAGGGCACAATGCCAGATGACCTCTGTGTCCATAGCCACATGACCCTAACTTCAGCTAAGATGATTGACTATAATGACAAATTGAACAGATGAAGACGTATCCACTTTCACTCTTTTTCCTTTAGACATTACTTGTGACATTACTTATAACAATATTGTCCACAGTTGATCTACTGTTGCCTTTGACAGTAATTAAGTTTGTTATTTATAACATAAAAACATCAATAAAATCTTTCAAGTGTAGAATTACGTGTATGGTAGGTTCAGCACTTCATTCTACAGTGTAGATACATTTTTGGTATGCCCATTACCAACAAGTGTCAAATGTTTTACCATGAAATATTATCTGGAATGTTACATAAGGTACATACAGAAATTAAACACATGTACAGGGTAAAATTTGGCATCAGGTGTTTTTTTCATGTATACTATTAACTAAACATATTATTATTACGCTTACTTCCATACATACATGGAACAGCCGGGAGGTTCCCAAAAATGTAGTGGTGCTTCTGGCCCTCCCGGAAAAGAGGGCAAGTATCTCCTTTTCCCTGCCAGCACCCGCCCTTCTCTCAGACACCCAAGGGGGACCTGAAGATGCAATTCCCTCTGACCACACCCCTTTTGGGGCCTACTACTCTGCCCCCTCCCGAAAGAGTTTGCAGGTGTTTATATTGAAAGAGTGTACTGCATATCTCCTGCCGGGTATTCTACAGTACTTAGGTTCTACTTCTGTCTGTAGCTATGTCTCTCCTTCCTATATGTACAGCAGATCAAAGTTACATTTGATTTTGATACCATTTGTACAGGTGTAATGCAGATGCAGCAGGTAAAGGGGGGGACAGACACTACTATTATAATAGTTTTTACCTGGACATCTTCTTTTGAGAGTTAACTAGATTGATTGATTTAATGATTTATTTATGTATAGTCTCGCTCTCTATTCTGTAGTTCACAGGGCATTATAAAATAAGTAATTATACTGCTACTGTACTTGGCATATTTGTAGCATCTTACCCATCATCAATGTTTTCTGTTGGCATTGGGTTCTTTTGTCTATAAAAGTAACACTCTTTCAGCTTAATGCCTCTCACCTCTGCATTGGAGCTTTCTATAATTTATGTTTTCCCTATTATTAGTCTGCTTGTGGAACAGACATGGCGGATCCTTCATTTTCAGATTGGCATGTCCTTACACCCTTGGAGTCAGACTTTCTCCTAATGTGTACATAACATCTATACATTTTTTAATTTTATTAACTCTAATTCTCACACTCAGATCAGTTTGGTGACTCTTTATTGGATACCTACTCTGTCTTCACTCTCAGTTTTATCTCTAGTTCTCTCAATAGCTTTATTTTTTTTAGTTCTCTTTGTTGCGACATTAGGGTAGATGTATGAAGCAGTGATAAGGGAGGAGAAGTGAACCAAAGGAGACGTGGCCCATGGCAACCAATCAGCACTGAAGTAACATCTATAATTTGCATAATATAAAATTAGACAGAGCAGCTGATTGGTTGCCATGGGCCACTTCTCCTCTGACTCACCTCTCCTCCCTTATCACTGCTTCATACATCTACCCCATTGTCTTGTCCCGTTACTCTTGAAACATCTACCTCGGTGTGCAGGCATAAACATATGAGCACCAGCTGAACTTGACTATCTGGAATTAACTAACCCTCCCACATGAGCTGCCACACAAACCTATATCCCCAGGGGTGTTACATTAGTTATACTTGCATGCGTGTATCATTTATTGTTCTAATATAATTGATTTTTTTTCTTTTTAAGCCCCATTTTAACACTTTGGAGCAGCATCAGACTGGAATGAGTAAGGCCGTTAATACCAACATCTGTAGTCTCTCTCTTCCTTCAACATATTTAGCTTGACGGAATGGAACAAGTTAGACTCAAGGACAATTAAACACAAGGAAATAATATAATGTCTTGTGGTTGGATGCAAGAAATACCAGACAATGGTCTGATCTCAATTAGCAGTAAACTGAGCCAGATGTGTTAAAAAGAAGAAAAAGCCTGTTAATTTTAATTATGTTTTTAATATGCTTTTTATTTGCTTGGATGTGTTTAGTTATTTTCCTTTTCATGGAAACTTTACGTATAAGGGTCAATTTTTTGTGCAATTCGAAATTTTTTTTTTTTGATTCATTGCATTTTCTCCCGTACAAAAACATGGCACCAGCTTTGCAACTGTTGCAGCCAGTCTGCGTAGCCATGAACGTACTCGGGAAGTTGATGTTTCCCGTTCTTGTGTATAGGCTGCGGATGCATATGCAACTGAGCTGTGGCCACTCCAGTGGATGTCTTTCTTTCATTTGTGGGTGGCATCTTCTCTTGATGAGGCCAATAGCTGCATTGTGGAGAACCACAGATTCAGCCGCATCAGCGTTCCATCTCTGATTAAGGCCCTATGTTTGCATGATACTATGCCAGATGCTGTTATCATGTAACTAGTACTGTCCAGGGCTGCCATCAGAATTTGCGGGGCCTGGGACTAACAATAACAAATAAGGCAGCCACCCCCATATACACCCAGACTCATCCATCCCCATATCTAGTTTCCTTGTACAAAAAGATATATATATATATATATATATATATATATATATATATATATATATATATATTTGTAAAAGCATTTGTAGGAGCCAGATTGCATCTAAAGTATATGCTGGGAAGTTTGATGCATATAAGTACAGTATTTACATAATTCATGCCACCTGCCCCCCACCCCTTATATGTGTGACACCTGTCTCCTTTTATGTTTAATTAGTGTGCGCTTTCATTAATTTATGCTACATGCCCCCTTGCATATTTATTTCAGTTGTGCCACCTGAACCCCTTTATTTCTATTTTTACATTTGCCCCTGCTCTCTCTATATAACTTGTAGCTCTACCCCCACTTAAATAATATATATTTACTTAAGCTTTGAACCCAACCCACCATCACTACCCTTGCCCAGCTGCTTTTTCCCAGTCCCAGTCAGAGCTGAAAAGATTAAACCATCCATGTGTAGCCAGCAGCATGGGTCCTCTCCTCCAGCAGCACTTCCTGTTCCTGTAGTGTCAATGGGGTCAGAAGTTCCGGTGCTGGAGACCAGCATGCAGAGGAGATTCACCTCTGCAGAAACTCGAACTTAATCCCTGACACGACCATGAAGGCTGAGCATAAATAAAGGGTCTGCAGCTCCCTGATCACTCCCTGCCACAGTGATCGGGATACTGTGCTATGCAGCTGCAGGGTGGGTCTGCTGCTTAAGCAAGCAGGCAGCTCCCATCCACCTGTCAACACAGCAGCATCCCGGCAGGCCCTCCCTTCTCTGTCAATCAGCAGGGCCCAGGACAGATGTCCCCATAGAACCCCCCTGATGGCAGCCCTGGTACTGTCACATTTCCCCATCACTCACATGCTTGTATTTGCCGCCTGCACTGACTCTTTCTTATAACAAAGTGGCTCTAGATGGAATTAGACTGGGGACATTTTCTTCCCCTTCATACCTATTTGTTGCCAAATATCCCTGGATCCTTTGGGCCTATAAATTTCTGTCTTTCATTCTTTCTAAATTTTTCTTTTTGGTCTGTTCTTAAAACAATAGTTCACAATCTGCTTTCTAAATGCAATAGGATGTCATCTATCTCTCTGTGCAGAAAGCAGATTCACCACATTGGGATCCTGTTTTTAGCAAACTGCCAAGATTAATGTGCCAGTCTTTAAACACAATAAAAAAGGAGTTTGTTTCCACTTAACCCTATTCTTAACCATAGCTGAATAAATAGATCCTCAGCAAATTTGAATACACCATTTCTTGCTTTTTCGTATTATGTTGGCTTTCACGGAACTAATTGTATTTTTTAGTTTAGCACATAAATTATATAAATACTCCTTGTTTTGCTATTTACGTATATAATTTAATGTTTAAAGGAATACCTATTATTAGTATGTATATGTCTGCACTGCTAGCTTATATACGACACACTAGGTAAATTAATGATGGACCATAAACTTTTTGGAAGTTGTTCTATCAGAGAATAATGCAAGATGTACACCACATTCCCACTATCTATATGGCTGTTAAGTAACCAGCAGTGACTAGAAGAAGAGGAAGGTGTGATGATGTAGGCAGACCATGTGCTTGGGCTCTGTGTTTTTTCATGTATGGAAGGAAGTGTTGGGCTGCTGAGTAAATGCATGCATTTGTCATTGTCAGGACGATTTATTGTCAAAGCAGAACCATTCAGAGAACTCCTCTTTTTCTCCTCCTGCTTTTCAATTAATGCTACAGTCGGAAAATGGACTTTGCTGAAGTCCTTTGGGAATAAAGTGTTACTGTCCCTGATAAACCAGCTTTACTCATTTTCTTGTGCAGAATCGTGTGTGTTAGAAAATTGTGTGTAGGGCCGATTAACCATGTAAAGTCTTTGGTTGGTTGATAAGCTATTTTCGTTCATTTACATTGGTTTTCATGCATATTTTTCATTAATGGAAATAGACATAGTGCAATAAATATAATGGATATTATTACAGTGACTATATAACATTATGGGGGTATTTATCAAAGCTTAAAGACAGATAAAATTGTGAGAAATAAAGTACCAGCCAATCAGTCAATTCTTACATTTTACAGACTGTAAAAAGCCTGGTGAAGAGATAAAATGGAGATAAAGCAGAAGGTGATAGCGCACCAGCCAATCAGCTATTTTGGAAAATGACACATCAGCCCCAGTATTTGAAAAATGACAGTTGCGTGCTAATTGATTGATACTTTATCTCTCTTCATATCCCCCTATGAGTTTGTTTTACATGGACACAGCCGGAGTACATTTTTCGATATTCCTACAAATATAGTAGCAACATATTCCAACAATAGACATTTAATTACATTATAGCATTGGGAATTACATGATCTGCTCTTCGCATAAAATATCAACTGCAGTCACAAAAGCTCATTAATTAAAATATGTGCTTGCAAGCAAAACTGTAGCCGCTCATGAGCATCTTCCTAATTGCATAGTAAATACATAGTACATACACCTTTTCCCCTTTTGTGGAATTTGTAACTTAAATGTTAAACAATGTTTTTTCTTTTGTAGTTTGAAGTTTAACCCCTTATGACCCATTGCATGTTTCCAGTGTATACCAGTGATGATCAGTTGGTGTCTTCATTAGAGGGACTGCAGAACTATTTAAAATTCAAATAGGGGAGCAACAGCAACTGCATGTGAGTCAGTTTGGAATGACAGTTAGTGGCAGTTGCTGTGCCTACCCAATTTGAGTTTTTAACTGTTCTGCAGACCCTCCTTTGGAGCATCCCCTAGTGATGATAAAGGTAGTAGATAAAGGAGTCCCTAAGTTACAAAAATAAATAAATGGCTTGGTCATTTTGGTTTTAGCACAAAATTGTATCTCTTACTCCAAAGTATTGTGGTTTGTTCTACTTCCATATTTTGATACTCTAGCACCTGCTGGAAAATTTTATAGCATTTTCATACGTTTGCATTGGGATTTACATATCAACCGTCATCACAATGCTGTCTACGCAATGCATTTTTTTAAATAATGTCCATTCGAATGGACAAGGGGTCATAAAGGGTTAATGCAAATATATTAAGAAATATGGTTTATTTAATTGCATCTGCGCATACTACTGTATGCAGATCAATGGCACATGTAGAGTTCCTTCCCCTAGGTGTGACTTTAATGTGAGTAGCAGGATTCATCTGGCTCCTTCTTGCTGTCCATCTGGAGTGGCATTATGACAATTGTGCATCTAATTTAAAATCAATAGCATCAGATCCTGGACACACCATATATACAGCTAATTGTAAAACTTCTGATGTCTAGCTTGGAATAACAATTGATTCCCAAGTGACATCACATTATATACAGTTGTGCGTGCCATGGATCAAGACCCAAAATTGCACATGCAGCTCAAGTTAGCTGTCGTGTCTGCCAATTTAGACTTGACACCAGTGGTGGCTATTATGCCTGCGAGTTGTGTTATTTACAGGACTGCGCACTCTGCCAGCAATGTTACACAATGTCTCTGTCATACAGCACTGATGTACTATTCCTAAGTCTGTTACAACGGAAATATCCACACTGCACATCAAAGACTTTTAACTTCCTGGCCTTCACAAGCACTTCTAATTGGTTTAAAGACATGTAAAAGGCGATTTGTTTCCATGAAATAAATGATTTGATTTAATGTCATGTGTCTGCAGCAGAGCATAGATTAGATGCTTCTCTTAGGGATTGTGTGTGTGCCTGAGGGTCAGCGTTATATTCAGCCAGAGACATTAATAGTTTCTCTGCGGCTTTCTAAGAGCGCGAGAGATCACTTAGATTTTCATGAACAGTGACCTTGTTGCAGTTGTGCAGTAATCCCATGTGACTCAGCCAAGGATATTGCATTAGTATGCTGTGGAACTTCAACCTTGTCTTTCTTAAATCCCATCTGAAATGAGAGGTTCAGCTCTAAACAATCAGTGTGTGAGACTTTAAGAGGGTAAAGGAGAAAAACTATGTATCCAAGGGAAGATCAGAACATTATTGCCTCTGTATTTCTCTTACCGATGCAATTAAGGTTTGCAGAAAAACATTGCAGGTTGGTGCTTCGCCATCCTCTGAAAATGAGCATGCTGTGAGATAAAATTGATTTTGACTGCACAATACAAACAGTGGCAACAGTTTTCATTCATAGGAAACACAGCTTTTGAAACTACTAGTAATTGTCTACATAGACCCTACAGTTTATTTATAACTCTGTTGTACATGGCTGGGGCGAATACATAGTTAGAATATGGTTGCTCTCCATTATTTACTCTTAGTTCCAATTCAATTTCCTACCCAGAGGAAGATAATTTACTGCACAATAGTAACAGCAGTGGCTCCTACCTTTGAAGAGGATAGAGGTTGCTGCCGATGATGCTGATTGGTGTTCTGGAGGAGAGGCTCTTTTTCTGGCTGATTGCCGTCATCCGCAGAATGGAGCAGCGGTGGCTTGACTGCGCATACATGAACCCCCAGGTTCTATGGACTTCATTGACTGCAGTCTATAGAAGATGGTTATGGCTGATGAACAGGCAGGAAATGGCTTCCTTCAGGAACCGCAGCCTGGTCTGGCAGTCCCAATGGGACGGTCTGTACTGTGGGTGACTGGCAGGTAGGATGTCCAATAGGAAGTTACTGCAAGCCACAGTGAAGCCGGTGCAGTCACACTCCTGCTGTGGTGAATTTACTGGGTGACAGCAGTCCTGCAGCCCATATTGTAGGTAAATATCATACTTATCTATTTTGCCAGATCCTGCAAGAGATTCGCATTTTTTAGGTAGTCCTCCACAACCCTGGAAGAGTCTGCACCCCTTCTGCATACTGCCCAATTCGTAGTGGAGTGGACAGAATGAGGACAACAGTAACAGGAATCCTCAGTCCGTGTGTAGGGGACGGGGTCCTATTGACACTAATGTAAGTGTATGTGTCATTTAGCCTCCATCACAGCTAACTTGCTTGTTCTCTCTATTATTCTCACAGAGAGTACAGTTTAAAAGTAGGTAACTATGGGTAAATTCTTACCCTCTAAGCCAGGAGTGTCCAAACTTTTTGCGACGTGGGCCAGATTTGGTGAAGTGTAAATGTGTGGTCCCCCAGCCTGCCCCTATTCACTGTATGCCCCCCAGCCTGCCCCTCCTTCACTGTATGTCCCCCATTCACTGTGTGACCCCCATTCACTATGTACCCCACTCTGCCCCCATTCACTGTATGTCCCCCAGCCTGCCCCTGCTCCCCCTTCTCTGAATAGCCATTACTGCCTCCATTCACTGTATGTCCCCCAGCCTGACCCTTCTTCACTGTATGTCCCCCACTCTGCCCCCTCCCTTCTCTGTATGTTTCCCAGCCCCTTGTGTGAGCCAGAGGACAGAGAGGCAAAGCAGGCACTGCAAGGACAGGAGATGCTTGGCCCCCCTTGCTGCCCCCCTCCCCAAACACTGCTGTCACTGTGATTGTGGAGTAGGGTGAGATAAGATTGCAGCAGCAGGGGTAGGACGCCAAACACATCTGACTGTGGTGGCCGGCACCTCCTCACTGCAGCAGACAGCAAGGTAAAGGCGTGCTGGCCGGGTCCCCACCTTTAATGTGTCCTGTGCTGTGCTTCCCACATCTGATGCTCTGCTGGCTTCCAGTTGGAGGCTGTGGGCCGCTTGAAATGACAGCACGGGCCGCATTTGGCCCCCGGGCCTGACTTTGGACATGCCTGCTCTAAGCGCTACCCAGTGCTGAAATGGTGTACACAGCTCCCGGTTCTTAACTGTAAGATTTCCTACTTACAACATTGCTTTACAGGGTTTACTTCAATTAGAATATTTTAATGTGTTATTATAGTAAAGAATATTATCATTTATTCTGTAGGTGGCAAAAGAGTATGGCGACATGGAAATACACAAAGCCTGTCAATGTTGTAAATCGGTGCTATACCACAGTATAACATTTCCAGTGGCCTGAAAAGGCAGTAAGTTAACCATACCACTTTCTGCAGTATTGCCTGTGGCGGTAACAGATTTTCTAAATCATAGCTCAAAACTCTATTTCAAGAGTATATTGCACTACCTGCAAGAGCAGAAGTAATTTCCCATGCATGCAATATGAAAGACATTTGCACCTCTGTCATCACAATATACTTTGTCCATGTGAAGATTTTCACACAATTAAATCCAGCCTTAAGACTTTCTTATTCTTCTGATTTCTATGTGTACTATCTTGGCCAAAAAATGCAGACATAAAACTTGTCTGAAACAAAGTTCCTATGGGCATGCGTGATGTGACTTTGAGCCTGATTCAATTATCGAATTACTGTGCATGTGTATGGATCGTCGCGCAAGCCAAAATAGAAACAGAAATAGAGAAAATATCTAATTGCAGTCCCCTCAAAAATTGACGGACAGGAAGTCGCCTTTTGGACGCCGTTCGTTTTCTGGGAGTATCAGAAAAAATGCGGTCGTGTTCAAGTAATTTAAGGGAGGTATGTGACTTCAGCTCTGGCCTCGATCAGCTTGTCTCTTTTGCAGAGTTGTGGAAGGCTCAGAGTTACAGTTGCACAGACTGGGAAAATCATGCGATGATGAGTGAATTGATGTATGACAGGATAGCGGATTTTCGCAATGCACTGCAGTATGGCTGTCTTTGTTAAGGACACTCTCATCTTTAACGATATTGAGTGTACACACTAGACCAGTGATGGCTAACCTTGACACTGCAGCTGCTGTTGAACTACACATCCCAGCATGCCCTGCTACAGTTTTACTATGTGGCCATGCTAACACTGATGCAGGGTATACTGGGATGTGTAGTTCAACAACCGCTTCAATGCCAAGGTTAGCCATCACTGCACTAGACAATATTGCGAACAATATTGCTCAGAAAGCCCTTTCTGCGCGATATTGCTCACAGTATCGCCTAGTGTGTATAGGGCTTGAGTTAGAAACAAAGGCATCATCCTTTCTCCTATTGATTTAGTTGTTAAAGCAAATATTTCATATTCAACATGTAAAGCCTTAAAAGGAGCTGGTTCTACAGGAGGAAATCAAAGTATCTCCTTACAGAGTTGCTGCAAATAAATTGAGTTTGTGTCTGCAAGGATATGGTTTATTGTATTCTATTGGTGTATGTTAAACCTTCTCCATCTGGGAATTATTAGTTACAATAATAAAAAAAAGAAATAAAATATCCTCACTTCTGCTATTTTCTGTCGGTGGTGGGGGAGGGGGGGGGGTCACATTTTACAATTAAGATTCAATTTACAAAGGAAACAAAGTAGAATCACATATTAAGTTCAATTTGTGGAAAGCAAATCAAATATTGTATGTTTTCCAATTTCTCCAAAGCTTTCTATAAACACATGAAATGATGGTACTGTATTTTTTTCCGGAAGATCTGTTTAAGGCCTCTGTCATGTCTGTAGATTATTATATTTTAAGCCATATAGCTGAACAATGAATGGGATATTGTAAAATAATTGAGCAGTTCAGAATGTTTTAATGTTATATTAAGAGTTCCTACTGAAACCTTTGTTAATTTGAACTCCTAAGAAAATCAACTTAATTAATGTGCGTTATTGGCATACTTGTTAGATGATGATCGGAGAAGTCTCTTTCTAACAAGGAATTTTATGTTGGAGAAGATTCAAGTTTTGCAAATAAACATACTGTAATTACAACAGCAAATGCCATGTCATCACCAATGGGCAAAAGTTCCTAAACCATATAAATGAAAATTCTTTGTGTATATGTGTGTGTATATATATATATATATATATATATATATATATATATATGTGTGTATATATGAACCCCAAATACCGGCACTCCTGATGATGTAGAGATCATAATACTGCGACTTTATGAATCCTTGGAGTGCCGCCTTCTCCACTGTATGATATGTTGGAGCAGCGGAGTTGAGCCTTTGGGAGGGCACCCAGGTACTATCTTTCCATGCTTGTATGGAGTGTCAGTCATTTAGGGATATGTTATTTGACAATGGAGACTCCTGAATTTTGGAGAGTTCTCCAGGACTCCAAGGAGAATAGTCCACTGTCCAGGATCATGTCATGTTATGCTTCATTTTGACACTGACTGTATATTATGTGTTTGTGATGAAGTCGCACCCTTTGTATAAAGATAATATTGTATAAATAAGGCAGCACCCTGTGTATAAATATGGTAGCACTCATATCAAGAAAACATCACGCTCATCATGAAGGCAACACTCACTGTATAAGTAATGACAATATGATAAAGATATTGAAATGTTGTCAAGCCGTGGGGGTACATTCAATGTTCAAATATTGCAACATTCATTTAAGCCTATAGAGTGTAGGGCTGGGTCTAGATAATGTAGTGGTGTGGCCTATTTGTGGGGGCAATAACCACTTCCCCTAAAAAAATCTATGAAAATACGAGGGCACCTTACACATCATGTCAGTACATTTGCCCCTCCCAGCAGACACAATGGCAGCAGCCTCCATGGACTGACTTAGCAGAGAAGCTGCTGCCACTGACCGGTAAGAAAGGAAGGTGGGGGGCAGCAGACTCATGGTCCAGCAA
This sequence comes from Crinia signifera, assembly GCF_055691185.1. Classification (NCBI taxonomy): domain Eukaryota; kingdom Metazoa; phylum Chordata; class Amphibia; order Anura; family Myobatrachidae; genus Crinia; species Crinia signifera. The sequence continues at coordinate 194,822,284 of NC_139220.1, forward strand.
GAAAAGGCCAGGCTTGGGAAATCACTACTTTGCCCCCTACTCTGCGCCCATTATTTTAATTAGGCAGCATTCATTTATATTACTTGGGATTTTATAAGTACCTGTTTTTGGGTGCATAGGATAAATATGCAAATTGTATGCTTTCACTAAACATTAGAAACCGCTACATTTTAATGAGAATGCAGTTCTCCCATGGGCACTTTGCTTCATTGTTTATGTAGACATAGTAATGTAGAGAGATACTGTTTTACCATTGTTTTCCCTTTATCTGATACAGAAGAACATGTGCAGCATTTCTGTGCAGCAAGTCTAATTTGATACTGGAAAACATGGAACTAGAAGTTTGCTTTAGGCTTATTTGTGTTAAGAATCGAGTCTAAAGTGAATTGTGTGGTAGAATCATTTGGGATATGTCCTCAATCCTGGTCAACACTGTTATCTCCGAGACTCTTGCTGTTTATCCAGCCTGGAGTGCATGCAATGCAATTCCCTACATCTATAGCATCTAGTTGTCAAGGAGTGTTGAACAATACATTTGTGGTTTGTGGTTAATACGCCCCATAATCCTTATCACGTAATATAAAATCTGCAGCCTAATACACATCCTTCTAAGTTTATTTAGTGCATGGAGAGAATATATTATGATTTGTTACATTTTATGCCACTATCCCCTCAATCCTTCATAGGGGAGAGGCAGTGGTACCTTTTATTTGACAGTATTGTTACTTTCATTATTAGCTGATGAACCTTTACAAACATTAGAATGATATCTTATATAGGCTGCTTTTTAAAAGTATTTTTCATTAGGTTATGAGTGCCAGCAAGACATTACCTGCCTTTAAGTAATGTGACTGTGATCTTTCCATTTCATAGCAGTATTAACCTCCACAGACAGTCGGGTCAAAAATGACTGTGCCGAGCTTTTCACCGTTTGATAATAGGCTTCAACTAGTACCTTTTATCAACTAAGAATTGGCTGGAAGACTGCCAAGGCATAGGCAATGCTGGCAGCCCTCCAAGAGAAAAGGTTTGATTTATACCACACGCGGGGTAGCAAGCAGGAATATGTAGCATAGCCGTAAGGCATGTTGTACAAGGCAGTATATTGTTTCTCACACCGATAAGACCAGGCTTTATCTTTTTCTGAAAAAAAAAGGGCTGTAACTCTCCCCTGTCTTGGGCCGTCCAATCTATTACTTATACCTAAAAACTTGCTGAAATTATATACATTAAATATTACCCCAGGTGAAAATAGGATTTGGACAGTTTGAAAAGTTCCTACTTTAAAATGATCTATTTCCCCAAATTATTATACCCTATTCATTCCCTGTGCATCTTGATTACTAAATCTGATGCAAAGTTAGTGCATACTGTATCTTGTTTCCTTCAGGGACATGTCTAGGGTCACGTGAGCTGTGCTACATGTGGTCATGTGGTCTGGCCCTTTCAAAAGGAATACTGTTGATAATATCCCTCTCAAAATGGCTACCTCCTTGGAAGAGACACTTGTGATGGATATAGCAGAAAACCATTTTCTGTTGGGCGTTTACTAGAGGCTAAAAGAGACAGGTGCGTACAGTGTTTCCTGTAAGTTCCAGGATACCTGTAGAGTAGGTGGGTAGGCTTGGAGTGAATGGCTTCAGCTAGAGGCGGCATTGGCATCATGAAACCCCTGACAATGAACTGGCATAATTTGCAAGGGGCATTACTATGTGAGGCATAATCTGGTGTCAAGTGCATAATTGTGTGGGGCACAATATTGGTGTCAAAGGCATTGCTGTGTGGGGCATAACATTAGTCAGATGTATTGCTGTGAGAGATAATATGGGCAATGAGGCATTATATGGAGTATGGGGCAGGGTACAGTTTGGTTGGTATAACAAGGAATGTGGCCTCAATATGGATGGGCATAGACACGTCATTGCATCATCATAGACCCTCCACCAGCAATTCAGTGCCCAGATTACTGCATTTTTTAGGGTTTGCACTGGGAGCCAAATTGTCTAGAAACATCTCTATTACATCTGCCTTCACACCACCCTTTTGGTTCCCCAATTACAGATCCCTATTTTTCTCACAGAGAATATACATTTGTAATTCATTTTTGTTTAGAAACCTTTATTTACATTGTAAATGTAGTTTATGTAACCTAGCAATAAATGGGTATGCATTGCCACACAGTATCCATCTCTGTCCAATGCAGCAATTAGTATTTGTGGGTTCCCTGTTGGCTTCTAGCATAACCCTCTTCCCAAACAGGACCTCCATTTTTGTTGTAAATGGAAAATTTTTGAATTGCTCCATCAACTTTACAAAATAAATATGGAATGCATGTTAGTAATTTACTACATTCTGTGTGATGGTCTGTTTTTTGTTGTTGTTGTTGCTGTTGTTGTAGTTGTGTAATAATCCCAGCAGCTGTTGTTGCTCAAATTAATCTTTGAAAATCTATTTAAGTTTGTTATAGCTTCCTGAATTATACATGCAGCACCTAATTACACCATAAATGCTACACAATCTTCCTTTTGTCATTGAGGAAGACAGATCCATGATGTCATGGAGGAAGCAGGGATAGATGATTGCAGTATAACCAGAATAAGTATGCTGTGATATAGCAGGAAGGCCTTGGGTTCTGTAGTGTGATAATTCTGTGCCTGTGGCTAAATATTTCTCTTTCTATATTGTGGTCTATTTTTAACTGAAAATCTTCAGGAACAAAACAATTTTTGTGTCTGTGTGACCTACATGACCTGTTGTTTTAATGGGAGATTCAATAATGCCTTGTGCCACATGGTCTGGAGTACATTCATTGGAGACTAGAACATTGCATACATTGTTAAGAATTACTAATCTAGAGGATCACAAACTAAATTTTAAATCTAAAGTATTGAAGGGCTATAAACCCTTTTATCTTGTAGACCGTCTATGTTTTGCATTTCTGATAGAACATCGCACTACAGCTTGTGTTGCTGCCTTCTTTCTTCCATACAGTGTTCTGCAATGCTCAGGAATAATCACTGACACTTGTTTATATGGGAACATTTGATAAAGTGGCTGGAATAATACAGTATTGCAGAGAACAACCACACTGCATAGAAGGGATATGGTCATATTGTCTACAGCAACTAGGTCGACATGCAGGAAGGTCAACATGGGTCTAGGTCAACAGGTTATTAGGTAGACACAAGCATTAGGTCGACATGGGAAAGGTCAACCTTTTTTTGCGCCGACATGTGCCGACAGCCGTGGTGGGAGAATAAAATAGTGTGCCGAACATAGCGAGGCACCGTGCCCGAAGCACGAGCGAGCAATGTGATTGGATGCGGTGCACTTGTGTGCACAGTGTGTAAACAGTGTCGACATTCGGGTTAAAAAACAGTGAAAGACCCCATGTAGACCATTTGACTGTCATCCTTGCCCATGTCCACCTAATGCTTGTGTCGACCTAATGACCCTGTCGACCTAACCCATGTCGACCTAGAACCACGTCGACCTTGTCCCCTGTTGACCTAGACCCATGTCGATCTTGCTGCATGTCGACCTAGTGATGTCGACCTAATGCTTGTCAACCTAGTTGCTGTAGACAATATAATCCACACCCGCATAGAATTCCTCAGCAAGCCTGTATGTAGGGAGATGTATCAGAGAGATAAAGTGAAATTGCTCTCAGCAGCCAATCAACTTCTACCACAGTCTGTAAAATGACAGAAGCAGATTGGTTCATACAGGCAGCTTCTCTACTTTATCTCTTTCCAAGATTTGATAACTCTCCCCCTCAGATTGCTGAGGTGTAAGATGCTGGATGGACTTGGATGTTTTTTTTTTTTTTTTTTAAGCAAAAATCACTTACAAGCAGTGGTGGAACTTGTGGGTTCTGGGCCCAGGTAGAAAAATATAATTTTGCCCCCCACCCCAAGATCACAATAACTCATTGCTGGTGCAGTTGTTAGGGGACCGATGCAATGCACCTGCTGCACCAATGGTAGTTCCGCCTCTGCTTAAAAAAAACGTCAGGGATAGTCCAGCATCCCATATCTCCAGCAATCTTAGACACTAATAAATTTCCCTGTTAACGTTTAGTCATGTGGTACAGAGGCGGAACTACCATTGGTGCAGCAGGGGCAGTGCACCGGGCCCTTGAGTACTAAGGGGCCCACTGCTGCCCCGTCACTAATTTCCTGTCACCCACTGTTTTTTCCTGTCACATGCTGTCTCCCTCTGCCTCTCCCTGTCACCCACTGCCATGTCTCATATTGTCAACTTGGGTTAGGGTGTAGCAGGGGGGCCCAAATTATATTTTAGCACTTCACTGATCTGGTGATTGCAAAAACAAAATAAAAACTTTAAGTTAATATACTGTAAATGGTACTTGCCGAATTTACCTGAATATCAGGAAGACTGAAGTATTGTGATCTCCCGAGTCCCAGGAAACTCTAGCAAAACAGCAAATTCATTGTTGGTTCGGACCCAGCATCACAATCCCGGGTCTGACGCATTCACATTAGTAACGGGTCGCCCGTGATACAGAGGGAATAGGAATCCTTCTAATAACCTGGGTTCGAAATTCTAGGTTGCTCGACCCGGGTTATAAGGTTTGATGCTTTCACATCACACCTCAACCCAGTTTATTTTGATGATGGTAAAGGGGCAATAGAGGGATTCATTTAATTCCCTAGACCCCCTTGACCATGCGGCAGCCAGAGTGCAATTAGATTACTCTTCAGCATAAGGTTAAAGGGCCTATAAAATGAGTGGTGTGCACTGCCAGACAGCTACTGTATATACTGTATTACATACAGAGCCCAGGTTTACACCCCTAAAGTAATTGGAACAAAGAGCACATTTTACAATTTGCAATTTCTATAAACAAGTTCCATTTTGCTTTCATCTTTTCTATAATTATATGTAATGTATCTTCATATGACTTTTTATGCTGCTCAATATATCAATTACAAATAATCACAATTTCTGTGTTAATGTTAAAATGTGGCGATGGCACGAAGCTGTATGAACAGCCCCCAATTGTGCGTTGTGTTGCAGGAAATCTGCGGCTACGTTGTAGAGACAAATATTTATTAGGTGAGAGTTCCTCTTTACATAAAGTAGAACATCTTGGACTTGTTTTGCTTGAAGAAAAAGCAAAAGAACTTCACATAACAATTGTACACTTAGCATATGTATAACATATGTCCAACAGCTTAAGCCTAGTCATAATGACCACCATTTCTGCTTAAATCCTTCCAGAAGATCTCACATGCCTGGTAAACGTCTCATCTGCCAGAAATATACTGCATGAACTTTACATTATATATGTAAAGGGTCTGATGCAGAGTGAGCACAATACCAGTCTGAGCAGCAAAATTTGTCCATGCAGTCTCCTCATTGATGCATTGTGGATTCGCAGATAGGTGGGACAGATGCGTTTTAACATTGTCCCAGTACAGTTTGGGAGGTATACGGTCACTAGGTCTACAACAACTACTGTAGGTCAACACCACTAGGTGACAGGGTCATTAGGTCAACAGGGTCATTTAGGTCGACATGGGGAAGGTCGACAGTCAAAAGGTCGACATGGAATTTTTCACTTTTTTTTTAGTCGACCTGTGCCAACAGGTGGAATTTCATGCCCTACCATCCACTAGGGCAAAGTATGCCGAGCGTAGCGAGGGTCCGTGCCCGAAGCATGGCAAGCGGATGCGGTGCACTTTTTTGTGTCCAAGTCGACTGTGTCGACATTCTGGATAAAAAAGTGAAAACCTCATGTCATACTTTTGACTGTCGACCTTCCCCATGTCGACCTAATGACCCCGTCAACCTAACCCCATGTTGACCTTCAGTCATGTCAACCTAGTGCTTGGTGACCTAGTGGTGTCAACCTAATGCTTGTTGACCTAGTTGCTGATCCATACCCATTTGGACATAACTGTGTGATGGTGACAATCCATGCAAGCATGTGAATCCTCAACTAACACAGATGGTGATTTCCTCATCACTCAGGCCACTAGCATATCTAATTGGTGTAAAATGTGTGGTGCAAATGGGCCCCTGAGTCCAGGGAGGCCCACACACCATCCACCCATTTCATTGTTCTCACCATTTCATTGGCCCAACAACGGTTGCACAGGTGTAAATATCACTGGGAAAATGGCCACCGTAATCAAAGACAACAGCTTTAAGGACAAAACAAATCAGACCAATTGCGCAAAACATAGTAAATAATAAAAAAAAAAAAATATTTGCTCATTCTGGTTTGATGGCTCCCCCACGCGTTCGCACGGGGAACGATGTTTAGTGTTTGCGCATGCGCATTTATGCACATGTGCAGACGCTTGGTGTGAGCGCCCGCAGCAAACTGCTTATTTGCTGTCCTGTTTGCACATAGCAGTGCTGGCGGGAGCGTGGGGTGGTGGCAACAGGCTACACCCAGCGTTTTATGGGCGTTCCCATGAAAATGCTGGGCATTCCTATGGAAATGGACCGGTGACGCGGGTACAGGGGGCAGGCAGCTAACGTCAGCAGATATCAACTGCCCGCCCGCTTCCTGCACAGGTTGCTCATAGATCTGAGACACCAGAGAGGTGTCTTACATCTGCGAGCGTTGTAGAAATAAATTGATGGTTCCCCGCACGCCTGGGAATGGATGTTTTGCATAAACATCCATTCGCAGCTTGCGTGCGTTGAAACTCGGTGGGCGGGCGGTGTTTGGTGGACTCGCAATGCAGTGAAATTGGCAGCTTTGTAAGTAAACCAGAATAAGGTCCACAGTGTGTAGAACTGTACATATGGCGGCTTGCAGCCGGACACGGTATAAAACCGAAAAATCTGTTTATTTATTGGTTTAACTTTCCTAGACACTGTTCTATACTTTTTATGAGTCTGAATAATATTTTCACAATGTACAAGTGATTTCACTGCAGCATTTTGTGGAAATAGCTTTGTATTAGACTAGTGTACTTTGATTTCTCTGGCTATTTCCCCTCATCTGTTTGTGCTAGTTACTGTATCGTTGCCTTGTTTTTGCTACTTCGTCCAGCAGCTATCATACCGTGCGAGTCTTGCTTGGAAATGCCCACCACTGCTTTGCAGGTTAGGCTGAGGCCCCAGACAGATCTGTACTCTGGATCTGATTATCACTCTTGAGTTTTCTACACACTTAACAGATTGCTTTGCTAATCAAATACTACTAATTGGTAAATTTACATTTAATTATCTTTAATGTTTTACATATGGGCAACCTATTATGTTTATCACTGAATGTTAAACAAGGGAATATCTATCAAGTTTATAATAACAAAAGCACTGACATGGTCTAAACAAAGATTTTTCAATAAAATAAATGCAATTTACAATCTGCTTCCTTAAACAGTAATATAAATGTTAGAATCGAAACTTGTGGCAACAAAAGGTCAAATGTTTGCTACCGCATGCCAGAAACATACCACCACCACATCTTCCATCTCACTACAACAGGGTGTGGCGGGCAACATGGCTGACGTGAGCAGATGTCAATTTATCTTTATCTTACACCTCTGACCTCCATTTCTAAGCTTCCTGTTACCCCCTCCATTGCTGCACTGTTTTGTGGCATTAACTTTCATATTGTCCTATCTGAGATAGATAATTAAATACTGTACATGTATTTTACCACTAGTCATAACAGGTTGTGAATGGTGTGCCATGGCTAGCTTAGGTGTGGTAGAATGCAATTGACCCTGCAATTTTGCCACCACAGACTCAGTGCCTCAGTGCCTTGTCCACAATTCCGGGTCTCTTCAGTCTGATGACAACTTCTAACAACTTCCTGTACACTACACTGAGCCCATCAGCACTTTTCATTTTACAAGCACTTGGCAGGTGGGCAGTACTGCGCTTAGTAAGTTATGCTAATCATTTCAAAGGAAAACTGCTTTGTGGTCTTTGTGTTTACATTTTGTTCCTCTGCCTAATTAAAATGGACAAATTAAACACAAGGGATCAGCCAGCATTAAGGCTGCTACAGGCCAGACATAAAAAAACATAGTAATCTGCGAAACCATAATGGGATAGAATAAATTTGTATATGCGTAATATTTAATAAGCTATCTTCCTTTTAATAAAGCTATACTTTCACTACCAAAGTGTCTCTTAAAAAAATCTTTTTATTGTAAGTGGCGCTTACAACATCAGAAGGGTAGCGAGATGTACCTTCAATGTTTGATCAATTAGACCAAAGCAAGCTTTTTACAATCACACCATACAATTGGATTATGATGCTTTGCACATTTAAGAGCATTAACCTCTGGACAAGCATTACAAAGCCTAAAAGATGGTAACGAATCTGAGCTTGCCTTCAATAAGAGCACAGGAAAGATATTTTGTAACACTTTATGCTGTAATTTATGCTGCAGGGTGTGCAGTTCACGCGGGTCCCTGTGCTGAGTAGGCCACCATTGCACCCATATCATTATGCTTAGCGCTCCAGAGTCCAGGAATAAGAGAGACCTACCTGTGCAAGTCGCAGTTTACTTCTGGGACGAGGCCAGAATCTGCGTTGCTGTGGCCACTAACTGACAGGAGCCAATCCACAAGGATCGGGCACATAGACCCCCTCCTCTCTTAATCTCTTCTACCATCTACAGTAGCATGCATTTCAACTAGGACATGTAACATACTGTACAGACTTTTTGTGCCACAGAGAATCTGAAAGAAACAGTAATTTATATTTCATGCTGCAGTAACAACATACGCACAGTCAGCTGAATAAATAAATAAGTATGTTGGTATGGTAAACTAGAATGTCAGAACCTATTTTAATTATTTTTCAGCCAAAGATGTCTGTGTATAACTACTTTGTCTCACACTGGGTTTCCAAGCCCTGTTACCTCACGTGACGCTGCAACTTCCTGCCGTATGGAGCTCCTGTTGTCCACCGGAGACATCCCTGAGTTTACTGTGTTGCCAATCAGCTGGGTGTTTAGCATGTCTCCTGGTTCTTCTCTGATGTCCGCAATGCATGGGCACCGCCATCTTTTTTTCTATATATGCCATTCTCCAATCCAAATATGCTCTGGACTTATATTTAAGACTGCTTTGGAGTACAGATGAGTGCCGGAACAACTTAATCCCTGTGACCTGCTACTGGGTCCCGAATGCTTCTACTTGACAAGACTCTGTATCCAGTATACATTGTGCACTACAGGCTGCAAACACCAGTGTTTATTGTATGCAGTGCACTCCAGGCTGCAATCACCGTCATACATTCTGTTTGGTGCCCTCTGTCTGTAAGCCTCAGCATTCATTCTCTGCAGTGTACTTCGGTCTACAATCACCAGAATACTTCCAACATAGTGCACCCCACTTTGCAAGCTTCAATATCCACTCCATACCGTATACTATAGTCTGCTAGCACCAACATCCATTCCTAGCAGTGCAGTCTGCCCCTTTTGGTACTTATTCATACTGTGGTTTCCTCACAATACTCCACAGGAGTGTACAGAAATCTCCACCTGCAAGTAGCTACATCAACTATATACCTACAGTATATACAGCCTTACCTTTTGTTCTCTTCACATACAGGAGAACCTTTATCAGGCCTCCAAGTTTTTTGCGTTGTTCAGTCCATCTGATTCCTCATCCGGAAAGGCCACAAATTACCAGAGACCAGATACAGGTTTGATGGGTACATAGGCAGGGTTGTGCATGCTTCATGTTTTAAATAGGTTCCTTTAAATTAAATCAGGAGAATGTCACAGTTCATGATAAGTGTCAAAAACATACCTTCAAAGGGTGGCAGCCAAGGCTTCGCAAATGTAAAATATAAAGGAGAAAGAAAAGAATTTAGCAAAAAAGGAACCATCTCATTAGCAACCATAATAGAAAAATAGCAACTATGGATCTCAAAATGCTCAGTAATTAGTGTGATATTCCATCAAAATGAGTACATGTTATAGTAGTACATTTACTGTAGTACATATAATAGGTTGTGATCAACAAGTGCGGAAGGAACACTTCTAGGAGCTGGCACATTTGAAATGTGCTTTTTGGAGCTAGGAAAATGGGCACTTTAAAGGCAATGTATAATACAGCTGTCATGACATGGGAGGTGAATGGTACGAAGTAAGAAATGAGGAGAGTTGGAGAGCACTTGGAAATATAGAAAGTGATTAAACCTGGGATATTATGTGAGGCAAGAGAGTGGATATTTTTCAAGGAATTAGTAGCAGCGCTGGTACATTGCCAATGCAGAATAGCAGAAGGCTGTGATACAATTTGCCAGATGCACAATCAAATTCTCCATGTTTTTAGAATCTTAGAAACCAGCTGTACCAACGAGCAAGATATCAGATTTCCTGAGCAAGCGGGGGTTGTATACTGCTTACATTTCACATTAAACAAGAAGAACCATTCTTGATCTAAGGAATAATGAGCATCATCCACAAGAAGGGTTTTACACCTAATGCTGAAATCAGTGCATACTGCTTATTAAAAAATTTTTAATAAATAAAGCAAATACACAACAAAGTAAACCATAGTAGCAATAATTATTCTGGAAGCAGGAATCTTGTTTCCTATCTGATTTTCTGTAACTAGTTGCATGGCATGGTTGCATAAGATACCACCACGTCAGGTTGGGCTTTCCCTGGCATGGTCGCAAGTGATTAGACCAATCAGAAATGTCCACTGGGTGGATCTTCCAGCTGGAACCAGTTTCAGATTGAAGGCTCAGCCCCTCTGCTCCCACGACTGGGGTAAATTTACTGAAGCTTCTAAAAATGAAAAGAGGTGATGTTGCTCATAGCAACCAATCAGATTTTAGCATTTCTTTAATGCAGCCTAGAAAATGATATACAGAATTTGATTGGTTGCTTTGGACATCATCACCAATTAGAATTTTCAGTGTCTATTGATCACTGCTGGGCACATTGATTGGCCAGCCCAATGTCATCCCCCACATGACGAGCAGCCACCGAAAAAAATATAACCAATGAATGGGAATGCTCCCCAGTGTATATACCCAGGGTCTGCAGAAAGGAGAAGCTCCCAGGGAAATGTAATCATCGGAGTGTCCTGCTCCAGAGTATACCAGCAGCTGCAGATCAGAGCATATATAATTTGATAGATCACATAGACACTGAGTCTGCCTCTGTGAAATTTGTTCACTGACTGATATCAGAGCAGCAGCCCCAGCCATCTGACCTCCTGTAGACAACTATATAAGTGTGATAGTAAATTTTGGTGTTTATACATTTCAATATTAAGACTTTTTTTTGCATGTACTATTTTAATTTAGTTGATTCAGCATACTATTGGTATGTACATGACCACTGACCAGAGATGGCCATTGGCTAGCTATGGTCTACAGCAGGCTTTCCCAACCACAGTCCTCAAGGCACACCAACAGTGCAGGTTTTGTAGATATCCAGGCTTGAGCACAGGTGACTTAATTAGTATCTGAGGGATTCTGATTAAACCATCTGTGCTGAAGCCTGGATATCACTAAAACCTGCACTGTTGGTGTGCCTTAAGGACCATGGTTGGGAATGCCTGGTCTACAGTAATGTTTCCCAACCTCAGCCCTCAAGGCACATTACCAGTCCAGGCTTTTGGTAAAGCAAAAACAGATGGTTAAATCTAAATAACTGATGTACTAATTAAGTCACCTATGCTCAAGTATGGCTATCCTTTAAACCTGGACTGTTTGCCTAAGAACCATGGTTCGGAATCCCTGTTCTACAGTATGACTGATGGCAAGTGTTTTTGCCATCAACGGCGAAGCAATCATGCAGCACTATTGATGCCGTTGCCCGATGTCAAGAAAACCTCTGTGACACCGGTTGCCATAGCAACACTTAATCATCAATTTTTAACCAGAGGAGTTTTTCTATTGATGGGTTAAATAGTCAGCTATCAATGGTAGAGCCTTTGATTGTCCTGTCCATAAAAATGATATTTTAATGGTATACTGTGTTTTTAAAAACAATATATCCTGCAATTGGCCAGTCCTTTAACTGTGTTGCTAAAAAAGGTTGCGAGAGGGCTGGAAGTTTCCAACCCTTTAAAAACAAAGCATTATTCATAAAGTTGTGGGTAATAAAAACAGTGTACACTGAAGAGATTACAGGTTGTGAATTATTACTATTATTCAAGAACATGATCTGGAACAGCAGCAATAATAATCACTTGGAATATCATTATAGTATGCTTGCACTTAACTCCATACACATATGTATCCCTATGCTCTTATAACACACAGGCGATTGGCATCCAGTTGAGAAAAAGGAGTTTTATCTCCAGACATTATAGTGACGTACGCTTACAGCTGGCAGTTATCACAGAGGGATGCAACCATTCTTACAGCGCCGCTGGTTGTATGAAGAAAAAGATACATTTCAACTATGTGTAAATTGTTGTTTTAATGCTGTAATTTCTTTCAAATTGTGGAAAATAGAATCAAATCACTTTATGGAAAAATATGTTTTCTATGGAAACCTTTGGGCTCTCTATGTGAAATTGATGGTTCAATGTTTGTGATACCCTTCAGAGCACAGAGATAAATGAGCTTCATAGATGTTGTGATATATGAGCTGTGGTGTGTGTGAACGGTGCATCGGAGAATGTGATAAGTTAGGGACAGAAGGCTAGTGAATGGGACCTGTGAATAAATGGTTCCCACAGCGGGAGTCTGAATCACTGTCAGCTGATCCCATATATCTCCAGCACAAGCTCTCTTTTGATGCCAGGGTATAAATTTCAGATTTGCCAGAAAAGTGAAGAGGATATTATATTTCAATGCTGACTGCATATTAGCTTTTTACTCACCTTATGGGATCAAGTGAAGTGATAATTCCCAGCATGCCAGCTTCAAGAACGCTCCCATTTGTAATAGTTAATAGTGAGTTAATTGTTGTTGCAGCATATGGAGGGAACTCGGCCATGTAGAAGTATAGTTATCCTGGGAGTTTGCTGCTCCCACGTACTAGAAAGGATGTGAGTGAAATGGAGACAGAATTAAAAATGACAACTACTGTATTACATAGTCTTTCACTAAACTGAACAAATGCGTGGCTATACAGTATAGTACATTCTAGTGACAGGCTCACATTCTGACCTGGTGACAGGTGCTTCTCGCTGCAAGTCCCTTGGCTGTATTGCACAACAAATATTGCAATATGGTTGTATTTTACTCCTGTAAATATATATATATGTACTTGAGGGTCTGACAAATAAAGATCTCAACATTTTGAGGTAAAATGAAAATACGGTTCTGCTTAATGAGCAAGCAGCGGGAGACTACCGAAGCTACTGAATATTAGGCCTAATTCAGTATCCGTTGTAGGTTTTAAAAATTAAAATTGCTATCAGTAGCATACTGGGGGGATCCCAGCACAGGGCAAGGTCACCCAGCATGCCGGGTCCCAAAATTCCAAGCATGGAAATCTTTCTTGGCGACTTCTTTGATGAACCCCATATAACCCTGATAGCTTAATGACATATATGTTGATAAGTGGTCATATATTGCGATTTATAGCATAGATAATGGAGTTATTCTGCTACTGGGTCCAGAGGGGGAGGCCGTGATTGGTCCGGTTTAGGAATGTCAAGTCACCCCGGTCTCTGCTTTACTGTCAGAAGAGCAGAGTGTGGGCCTCTTATGTGGAACATGCAACATAATGCTTCTCTGGGAGCAGGACACCTACCCAGGTCCTCCGCTATTTGGACATACCCACTAGTATTTTTACATTAGTTATTTATGCATTTTAACATGTTTGTTGCTTGTAACGATGGCGTAATGGATAACAATACTTTGATTCTTATTTTACTATACCCTTTGTGTTACGGAACATTTTTCAGAATGTTACCTGTTCTGTATCTGTGTATTTCTGTGCATTATCTAGTGTTAAGTCTACAGTACAAACTTCAGCAAAAATATAAGTTAAACACCATTAACTTTTTGGCCTTTGATCTTCAAAGCCTAAAAACTGCATGTAGAATGCCAATGCCACATGTCAATGCCTTTTAAGTTGAAGTTATTGGCAGTGGCGTCTCCAGGAGATGGGCTGCAGCACAGTTCAAAATTCAAATTATGGAGCGACACCAACTGCCATTACAAACTGAATCACTGGCAGTTGGTGTGACTGCCCTATCTGAATTTTGAACTGTGCTGTTGCCCCCCCCCCCCCCTAAATGGATCCTTTGATTGCAGGTAAAGGTGACAGACATTCAGAACAGCAGTGAATAAAACACAACTTTTAATCTTCTCACCCAATCAGGACAAAGCAGTCCAGATTTGCATGGTTTCAGAATGTATTTCTGTATGTACCTTGCTTTGCTTAGATAAATAGAAACATAAATACATTTCAAACTCTTTTTTTCTCATCAAGGCTAGGTTCAAAGTACAACATATAGGAAACAATTTCCTGTGTATTTATTTTAACATCTGTCTTTATGCTGCAAACAATATGAAAATATTACAGGAAAGCAACAATGCAGCAAAAGCCTCTCTTTCCATAACTAACATTCCTTTTGTGTACTGGAAGAAGCTTTTTCAAAGAAATGTAATTACAAAGCCTTTGATCAATTTATTTAAATCAAAGGAAAGCTGAGGCAATTTAGACCTTTTTATATGCAATTAATAGTATGTCAGCATTACGCAGGCTCTGCAAGTCCTGTGTCGAAACAAACAAATTAAAGAGGATTTTGGTCAACTGAAAACACTAACATGTTCAGTTGTAAATTCCAGTGTTATTTCTTTATTGTTATTAATAATTCAGTTTCATTATTTTAGTATTAACATATCAAATTGCCCATTTCACAGGAGTATAGTAATATAAATTACATGTGTCTTACCCAAGGGACACCAAGATCCAAGCTTGAGGAGCAATACTGTAAGCTTTTAATTGGGGTGCCCCTAGGCTGGGCACACAGTCTTGCCAAGACCTTGGACCGCTCAAGCTCAATGTGGCTCATCAGTGACAATGGATGGGCAGGAACAAGCATTTCAGTGTCATGACCCAAAAGCCTGGCTCTGCCTTTGTACCTTGGCACTCTTGCTTTACCCAAATTCTAAGCCAGTTATAGTTGTTGTATTTATTATACAGTACAAATCATGGATTTGTTAGTCTTCATTATTCTCATTTTGCATGCCTGACTTTAGTTTGTAATTCCCATATGTTATACAGTAGGTACTGTATGTGTCATAGGCAATAACAGAGTTTCTTGTGTATCCTTTCTACTATGGAAAGTGAGTAAGAGGTTTAGTTTATTCTCTGATGTGCTAGTAATATGCACCTGAACATTTGTATAGGTAGTGGATATCGATTTGCATTATCCTTTCAACACTTACAGTATCTGAAAAGCATACATTCAGTAATAGGAAGGTCAATCAAACATTTTAATTTTAAATCGATGCAGTGAATAAAACATTTTTTCTTAAAGAATCCAAACAAGGCGCCATTGTATGCCGTGATAATAATCTTATGGAATCTCTATGGAAGGAAGCTAGACTCCATAGGATGCATGGTAAATTTGTGGTAGAGCTTCAAAGCTAAAGGGTCAAAATACCATAGACTAAAAATTATACAGCAAACTTCCAGTAACCATGACATACATCATTGCCTGCTTCCTACAAATCTCAGATCTCCAGCATGTTTGTGTCTTGCTGTTCTTTAGCTCTGCCTGTTCCTAATTGGGAATATGCATACCGTATAGTAGAACTAGAATAAATGGTCACAGCCAGTGTGCTACTTCTTGTATGAGATCTGGGTATTGACAGCTTCTGGGTTCAGCAGACACACAGTCCTTCTTCACTGGCAGTATTGCACACTTTTCACTTTGCCCAATAAAAAGAAAAGGGTCACCACTGGTGATAACAGTGCATTTGTATTAGAAGCCTATTATCAATATCATTTGTATTATTATTACAAAATGCATGCAGCAAAATACAGGGTACAGATATAAAACATTAACAGGCTATATGAGTAGAAATATCATATCAAGTGGGAGACCAAAGCATAGGTACATAGAATAAGAATCAAATATTAATATCACACCACAGACCTGGAAGGGCAAATAACAGGTACAAGGGTTGGGCAAAACACTGAAATAACAGCATCAGGTGGTGAATGGCAGCAGGGAACTGATTCAGTACTCCATGATCCTGTACCCACCATAGCTGGGATGAGTTAAAATCACTGAAGGGAAGTACAAGGCAAGGAAATAGAGCATCGAAGGCCTAGATAGTGCCTGTAGGAGTCAGAGAGTCAACTGGAGGAATGTAGAGAAGAACAGTGACAAGCAGCAAAGGCTGCTGTGTATTGGTTGCAGTGCTGACTACTTAGTGAGTACATGGGGCAGCGCTAAGCACATACATAAAAGTTAAGATGTATGTAATACTGTAAATGTGCTGGCTTCAGGTCCCCTGTGATCGGCAGTGCTGTGCCTATCACAGGCACCATGCAGCACCCGCAACACAGCATAAGGCATCAAATTGGACAACGGATCGAGTTCCATAGGAAGGGGCATCTCAAGTGAAATCTTGGGGGTGTGCAAGCGATGAAGGGAAGAAAGGAGGTATAGAGGGAGAGGAAAAGGCATCTGAGAACAGACCCTTGTGGGACAGTAACAGGTAGAATAGAAATGAAGAGGAGACAGAAGTAGAGACAAAAATAAGCATGTGGTGTGGTAGGAGCTGAATCA
Source organism: Crinia signifera (assembly GCF_055691185.1). Lineage (NCBI taxonomy): Eukaryota > Metazoa > Chordata > Amphibia > Anura > Myobatrachidae > Crinia > Crinia signifera. The sequence continues at coordinate 194,838,958 of NC_139220.1, forward strand.
TGATAGTACAGAGTCAAGGATAGGTCAATGGAGTGAAAAAGTGTGGAGAAAGAGAGGATGAGCAGCAGACAGACCAGAAATGAAGAAAGGAGAAAAGTGGCTCTTGAATTTGGCTGTGAGAAGGTCATTGGTGATCATAGGTGTGCGCACATGGAGTCTTATGGGTGCACAGGCACCCCCTAATGCTGTGCCCACCCTTATGAACACCTCCCTACCAGCAATACCTTTTTCCAAAGACTTTTTCTTTTTAGAACTGTATTCCATTAAAAGAAGTGCCCATCAATCAATTATGTGTGTTTTGCATTGTTACTTGTACCAGACCATTGTCATATCACTACATATCATCCATATATGTTTTTTACTTTATTTGCATGTATTATTATACTGAGAGACGTTTTATATTGTAGCGAGTACCAATAGATGATGGTAGACACGCCTGATTGGCGCTGTTAGACACACCCAATGGGCGGTGTTATACATGTTTAAGATGTGGTGCTAGGCACACCCCTTTGACGGTGCACCCCTTAATAAAATGTGCTGCGCATGCCTATGTTGGTGATCTTGGTGTGGGCAGTTTCAGTGGAGTGGAGGGGACAGAATCCAGATTGATGATCAATAAATGAGCTGGTGGAAAGGAACAAAGTGTGGCAGAGATAGATAAACCTCTGTAGGACCCATAGTCAAGTGAAGCTTTGATAAGGATGGATTTGACTGGGGTGTGTTTAAAGTAGATGTTTCATTGTGATGTTTGTTTTGTTGCCTTTATCTTAGGATAGCGATAACAGAGCAAACATATTTTAAATTACAGTATGCTTTATTACTACAACTAAATCCTTTTTTAATCTGTGACATTCACAGTTGTGCTAAGTCCACACCATGCGTACACAATATTATAAGCTCTTGTGGTTCTTTCTGGAGTATAGCTTTAAGAAAATACAGTTTCTTATATTGTGTTCTTGCAGTGTTACTAATTAAGTTCCTCTTATTGACGTAAGCAGGCAAATATGATTAATTAGAAACACACCCACAGCTGATGCCTAACCACATCTGAGTAAAATCTAAATGTTTTGCTTCCTAAGCACATTCGTTGTAAAACTTAAAAGTAATAACTGCTAACAGACACATATCATATAGCCAAAAGCAAATTACAGTGTAGTTTAAGAAGGTAATCCATAAACAGGAAATAGTATGGAAGTTACTAAGAAGATTCAAGCTAATGCTGCTGATAGTCATGATCAACATCATCAGCACCTAGTATTTTACTCTAGTAGCTGCAAGAGATATGCTTGCAGATAGGAATATATAAACCTGCTTTCAGGTCTGCTCAAGTAGCCTTTATAAGACTACTGTCTTATTGTATTCACCTTACTACAGCAAAGAGTAAGATACAACCAGATCTGCATCCTGACTCATACGTGGAACTATTATTATTATACCCCTTTCACGCCCAATTCCTCTTATCTGAGATTTATAACATGGTTTCAGTTTGGGACAGACCCCGTTCACAATTCGGCCTGGGTCAGAACCGTTGATACTGCATGCAGGTGTAATGTCTAATGTTCTGCTGGTGTTCCGTTATATGAATCTTCCTGTAGTGTAAACAGGACTCTGGGTCAGATGACCCAGGTTGAATTGTTCCCACTGCCCCGTTACACAGGTCATTCCAATGTCCAAACTAGGTCAGATTCCTGGGTCCCTCAACCAAGGTTTTTTTTGGTGGGGACCCTTTCACAATGAATCGTAACTTGGGTTAATTCAGCAATAACCCAGTTCGAAGTGGCATTGTGTTTATGGTGACCACCATTACCAAGTTAAAACCAAGTTTCTTCCATACCTCTTTAGTGATAGACCCATACTTTCCTGCTATTGAAAAAAACATTTCAGGGAGCATTATCCCTTTTCCACACCTCCAGTTTGGGGGGATTCTTTGATAGCCGGCTAACTTTGTTCTCAAATGCATTACTGGGAGGGGGCATGGCCATGCTGAGCCTGCTGGGAAATTCTAGGACCACAGCCACGCCTCCTCCCAGTAATAAATCTGTGAAGAGAAAGAGCCAGTTAGGACAGAAGGGATACAGCAACCTGCAAGCAACCTTGCGCCCCCCCCCCAGTACCAGTGCCTCTGTCATGCCCCCCTTCTGAAACACCTGAATTCAATACATGCCAACATGAAGTGAAATAAGAGTTATGCCAGATGTCCATTTTGACAAAGCATAAAATGGCAAAAATATCTAATCCACTAAACACTATACAGTGTTTGAGTTTAAATATAACTGTAACAGTGCGATTATCCTATATGCACTGTGATGCTATATCAATATAATTTTTACTGTACATCATTTTATCACTGTCATGGATAAGTTGGTTGTTAGTATTTTACACCCAGAGAAATATGCTGAATCACTCCTAAAATATTGCTAGAAAACGAATAATATAATTAGCAGTATCAGCCGAACGGAATATACTATGGTATTTGCAAATGTGCCTGCTAAGCTTCTACATTTTTCTCTTCATCTTTATCACAGTACAGGGTGTTAAACAAGTTACAGTACCTGAATAAATGTACAATAGCATTTACAATAACTTTTTACTTCTGCTGGACATCTGGCATATGTGAGACCTCTAGTGGTCAGAGTATGGAAAATACATTTGCACAGTGAAAGGATCATTAGTCCATTTTCTATTAGAGACAAAGCTTACATTTCTAATTATTTCTATTTTTGTTTGTTGTTTATTTGCTTTCAATGTAAAAAGTCCTTTATCAGCAGAGGTGTTGAGTTCATGTAGACCAGAAATGGGGAAACTTCGGCCTTCCAGCTGTTGTTGAACTACACATCCCAGCATGCCCTGCAACAGTTTTAACATGGCTAAATAGAAAAACTGTAGCAGGGCATCCTGGGATATGTAGTTTAACAACAGCTGGAGGGCCGAAGGTTCCCTATCCCTGATGTAGACAGCAGGGACGTGCAGTCAGGGGAGGCAGAGCCTCCCCTGTCATAATGATGAAAATAATAAAAAGAAGATATTTATATATCTTCTTTTATTATTTTCATCATTTCTACCTCTCCGGCTGCCACCCACCTTCTTACACTGCTGCATGTGAGGGTGGGAGGCAGCGGGAGAGGTGCCTCCCGCTGTTAACATTAAAACTCCAGGCAGTGGGGTGCTGGTAGGGGTGGGCAGGGGGCAGGGTGCAGCAATGGGCTGTAAAAGCCCATTGAAAATGAATGGGGAAGCGGCACTTATACTGATGCCGCAATGATGGGCACCAGTATAAACGCATGCCCCCAGATGTGATTGGGCCAGCAGATCCAGTGCTGGATCCGCTGTCCAATCACATACATGCAGGGCCCTGGAGAGGATGCAGCAGCGCGGGCAGCGGGGAGTTCGGCGCCTGCAGGGAGAAAGCAGATGTCACTCACCCGTCTCACCGCCGAGAGGACTGGCCGCCGCCACCGCCGAGGACAAGTGAGTCAGCCAGGTGGTGGGAGGGGAGGGGGGCGCATGTACCGGCGGCCGCTGCATATGTAGCACCGCCATGTCCGGGGGGGGGGTGGTGGTTAGGTCAGTGCCACCCCAGGCAATGACCTCACCGCACGTCACTGGTAGACAGTGACAGATCACGTTTCTTTATGCCATTCTCACCATTGACACTGTATGATTTGCATGTCAGAAATAATACAATGTACTCAGATTTTTAATTTAATCTGTCATTGGAGATCATTCCATGGATCACAGTGCATTTAACTTGCAATAAACACTTTTGGGTAAATTTACTAAAGAAGATTGAACGTTGCCAATAGCAACCCATCAGAGTGTATCTAAGTTGAATTTGTTTGATTGCGATGTGCAACATCCCATCTTCAATAGAACTCCTGTCTTAGTAAATTTACCCTTTTGAATACAATAGGAAGTCAATTCAAACTATGCAAACAGCGGCGTAACTATAGCACCGCAACCCCCGCCACCTTGGGGGGGAGGGGGGGTGCTGTGCATGTGGGGGCGCTGGGGGCTGCGGTGCTAAAGTTAAACCCTCCCCCCAATCCCCCGCAGACTTACCTATCTCGCTGGTCCCGGCGGCTCCGTTCTTCTGCTGAGGGCCACCACAAAATGGCCGCCCCCATATAGCACACAGTTCTCTGAAACTGTCTGCTGTATGGGGGCGGCCATTTTCTAGTGGTCCTCAGCAGAAGAACGGAGCCGCCGGGACCAGCGCGATAGGTAAGGCTGTGGGGGATTGAGGGGGGGTTTGCATGGGCGGCGGGGTAGGGGTGCTTGGCGGGGGGGCGCCCCCCTTCTAACGGCAGGGGGGGCGCCCAAAACGTAGCTACGCCACTGTACGCAAACTACAATGTAATGGTAACGCAAGACAATTAAATGCAAGAATGGGCAACTTACCAGTTCCATTTAAACGTACAGTGTGTTACTTAAAAACTAGGCATGTAAAATTTTACTCAATGAGGCTATACCTGTGGAAGCCAAATTTTGCCCCACGTTTGTATTTTTGTTCCTAAATAACCCTCATTAAAGTAAATAGTCTATTACCCCATTTGCAGGCCACAATGTCATGACGTACTATCACATCACACTCCTTATTTGCTACAGTTTAACAAATAAAATGATTTCCCATATCTGTTCTCATGGAAGAAAACACAGCTATAAATGCACGTGAATATGTATTTGAAATTCGTCTTTCGCTCACTACTACTATTACTAGAGCTCAAATGCAGCTGACGTGTGATTACTCTTCTCTGTGACAAAGCAGGAAGTTTCCACCTGTATGTAAGCACATATACTGTAAGGAAACACATGTATCTCCCCATTGAAATTGATGGACTTGTTCTAGTGTGTTCATTAAATACATTTAAACAGAGACAAATAAATAACCCAAATGCCCACAATGGAGCACATCTAAAGTTGAATGCAAGTCAAAAGCAAATAATCTCGGTCCCATGGAGTACAGTGGGTTTGTTTTTATGTACAGTGAAGAGTTTCATGCTTTTAACTTCTATTTCCAGAGAGGGCATGGGATATTATCAACCGCAGAATGGAGCAATGTGCCCATTGTCTAGCTATAGTACAACTAGTAATTACTGTGGATTTGTGTATGCAACACAAAAAAAAACATTCGTAATAATTGATACAATTCCACTACCAAGACTTGCTCATGCTACAAACTATGTCAATAACGCTAATAAACACTCAAAGATTATGGAGGAACAGCAGTAAGTGCAGCCTAATAAACAATAAGTGGAATGTAGGACCATTAACATCCAAAGTCTGACTTTACATCCTTTCTAGTTCTCACCTCAACCTGAAAATGGAAATGTAGTGTACTTGTTACTGTGTATGCTGAGAGTGCTCGAATGTGGAGTAAAATATGCTTTAAGAAATGTTGCAAGGTTCTACAGTGACTACAGTATGTGGCCTGCACTAATACAAGTGCAGCAGAGTATCGGTAGACATGCAGTCATATGGATATGTAAATCTGAACCAGTGCAGGCTTTGGGATGGCACTTCCCCCTTTGAGCACAGGGCAGCCGAGAGGGGGGAAGCGGGTACTAATTACCCGGGCCCAGGCTAGCTGGAGGTGCCTGGCAGTTGCAGTTTTGCTAATATTATTTAGCAACTGGAGTTGAATAAGGAAAAATTATCAATAGATTATTACTGTAATACTGTGACTTATAACACTGCACAAAATGTATACTTTGCTATACAAAATAGTAGCTTCTCTGTGAAAAATATTGATCATAAATTAACATTACAATATTTTTATATAAAATGTACAAAAGATGTCTGATTATGTTAGTAAATGGATGCAAATCTAACGATTGCAAACCATATGTATTTTTGTCTAATCTCTCCATGACTTAGGGCAGTTTATGTTTGTAATTAGATCATATTTCACTAGCTTTCAACTTCTTTATTGGCAGGGTAAACAGTAAGAACAGCTGATATGTATAATAGTGTTATCTGCTGGATGTATGGAAAGAAGATCTGAGCTATATCTAATATACAATTCCATGGGATGCTTACACTGGAAGAAATATTAAATGATGTCACCATAGTGACATGAATGTATTTCCAACAGGACTATAGGAAGGTCTACACTTCTTCACAGAGCTATAAATATATATATATATATATATATATATATATATATATATATATATATATATATATATATATATATATATATATATATATATATATATATATATATAGTAAGGCTCACTTTCAATGCTGTGTACAGTGATCGGACCAGCAGGAATCATTAGCAGTAGTTCCATGTCACTTACCTAAATCCAAAGCTGTACATGACAGCTGGCACCTGGCATCTTTGTATGGGGCAACGTTTCACCACATTAAGCTGACACAATGGATTGCACTGCCCAAGAGACCCATCTGCCTCAGGAATAAATGTAATAAGGGTGGGTGGGAAGAGGTTAATCCTACCAGATTTAAAATACTAGAATGAGGCCCCAACTGGCAATGTTACTCTGAAACAATGGTTATGATATCTAAATAAGATAGGCATTGGACTGGATTTGGCTCAGACCCTGCAGCTGTTGATTGTATGTAGTAGCAGACATTACATTTGCACTTAATATAATGAACCTGCCGTTATTATCTCTGCGACATAATATGCTATTAATTTAATATTATTGTAACATGTAACTTTAAAATTCTGTATTACATTTTTGTATAGTAGTTTGCTACATATAATCAAAGTGCAATCCTCACATTTACAGCTAACAGTGTGATAATAACAAACCTTTAATGGCAGAGAGTGCTGGTCAGGATGTCATTTAGTTTACTTCAGAAATGGGTTTTTAAAAGCCGTACCTTACAGTATATCTGTAATTAATGGGTAGTGCAGATAAATCACTATAGCAGATATAAAACACATCACAGAGTAAAGATCTTTTGAGTGATCTTGGGAAAGTTGCAGCAAGCCACCATACTGTATACATCAATTAGTTTGCATGTCAACAAACTGCAGACACGCATAAAGCTTTGAATATTTTGTAGGTGCAGCAGAAAATGGAACAGAACTGAAAAGATATTTTATAGGATAAAGCTACCAATAATAATGAGTAGTATATACACACTAAAGCTGGAAATCTGTCTATGACTGGAAACTTTACCATATATATTTATAAATCTGTAAACGGTACAGGTTGACTTTTTCTTTTTATGCATTTATATTGTAGTTTTAGCATTTCCCCAATGACACACTTGCTGAGATTCGCAATGGGGAGGGGATTACAGCAATTGCCTCTGGCTGTGCCATCTAAGGAAAGACAACACCACGATTGTTTTAGTGGTTGCTCTGTTGGAGATAGATATCATTAAGAATAGAGAACTGAATTAATATCTTGGTTCCCTAAATATTGTCACAGAAAGTGTTCAGGTCTGCTAACCCTTGCCAGTAAGAAAATAGTATTATATATATATATATATATATATATATATATATATATATATTAGTCCGAGGTTTCTCTATTGAGAAGTAGGCACTCTCCTTATGCAAATAAAGCAATTCCAATAAAATCCAATTTAAATATATATTGTGCCCATTGAAGCCCGGCACTCGTGGCGGGAGATCTCCCGTTCCACGTGATGCAGTAATGAGATCCACACAGGGTATATAAGCTGGGCCCGGGCAGGTCTATCCATGGTGTCCTCCTGCCCAGGGAGGTTCCTTATCTTTGCTGACCAGTATTTTGCCTTGCTGATATCTTTGACCCATGTAAGTGATTATGTTTGTACTTCTTTTTGTGCACTGTGTAATGGTAGTGATACTATGCACTCACTATGTTGTTTGCATGTTGATTCCACTTATTGCAGGCTCCTTGATAAAAGTCTGCATACAATGGACCGAAACGTCGGGGCTTCAATGGCCACAATATATATTTAACCCCTTCCTGACAGAGCTAGTTTTTGCGTTCCTGACAGAGCCATTTTTTTCAAATCTGACATGTCTCACTTAAGTGGGGATAACTTTTTTTTGCTTTTACTTATCCCAGTGATTTTGAGATTGTTTTTTCGTGACACATTGTACTTCAAATTAGTGGTAAATTTGGGTCGATACAGTCTGTGTTTTTTTGTGAAAAATACCAAAATGTCGTGAAAAAATGGAAAATTTAGCGATTTGCAAAATGTTAAATTTTCTGCTTGTGAGACAAATAATCATACCACTCAAAATAGTTAATAACTAACATAGACCATATGTCTACTTTATGTTGCCATCATTATTTCAACTTCCTTTTAATTTTTTTGGACACTAGGAGGCTTCAAATATGAATAGCAAATTCTCAAATTTTCAAGAAAATTTCAAACACTGATTTTTTTAGGGACCAGTTCAGTTCTGATGTGACTTTGAGGGACTTGTATGTGAGACACCCCCATAAATGATGCCATTTCAAAAACTGCACCCCTCACAGTATTCAAAACAGCATTTTGGAAGTTTGTTAACCCTTTAGGTGTTTCACAGGAATTAAAACAAAGTGTAGGTGAAATTTCAAAATTTCATTTTTTTTGCAGATTTGCAAATTTAATACATTTTTCTAAGGAACACAGTACATTTTACTAGAGAAATGTGACTAAAAATTGATTCCCCCAATTCTTTGGTTTTCATAAATATCCTATATGTGGCCCTAGTGTGCACGGTGACCAAACCACAGGCTTCATAATAGAAGGAGCACCTACTTGATTTTGGAGCCTCCTTTTTATGAGATTATTTTTTAGGAACCATGTAGGTTTCTAGGCACCATAAGATGCTAAAAGTTAGGTACCCCCCCACAAGTGACCCCATTTTGCAAACTACACCCTTCAGGGAATTCATCTAGGGGTATAGTGTACATTTCAAACCCCCAGGGGTTTCACCAATTGTGGTACAACTGGGCAGTGAAAATGAAAAAAAAAAAATTTTCATTTTCACAGCTCAGTTGTATCAAAATTGGTGAAACCCCTGGGGGTTTGAAATGTACACTATACCCCTTGATGAATTCCCTGAAGGGTGTAGTTTGCAAAATGGGGTCACTTGTGGGGGGGTTCCACTGTATGGGTGTTTCGGGGGTCATTCAACCAGAATCTGTGCTGCAAAATCCAAAAATCACTCCTTCCCTTCTGAGTCCTGCCATGCACCCAACTGGTATTTTTTGGTCACACATGAGGCATTGCCGTACTCGGGAGAAATTGGGGCACAGATTTTGGGGTGCTTTGTCTCCTTCATTCCTTGTGAAAATGAAAAATTTTGAGCCAGATCTGCATTTTTGTGTAAAAAAATGTAATTTTTTACACAAAAATGCAGTTCTGGCTCAAAATTTTTTATTTTCACAAGGAATGAAGGAGACAAAGCACCCCAAAATCTGTGCCCCAATTTCTCCCGAGTACGGCAATGCCTCACGTGTGACCAAAAAATACCAGTTGGGTGCATGGCAGGACTCAGAAGGGAAGGAGTGATTTTTGGTGGCGGAATGAATGGTGGGTGCTATGTCGCATTAGCAAGACCCCCGAAGCACCAATACAGTGGAACCCCCCCACAAGTGACCCCATTTTGCAAACTACACCCTTCAGGGAATTCATCTAGGGGTATAGTGTACATTTCAAACCCCCAGGGGTTTCACCAATTGTGGTACAACTGGGCAGTGAAAATGAAAAAAAAAAATTTTCATTTTCACAGCTCAGTTGTATCAAAATTGGTGAAACCCCTGGGGGTTTGAAATGTACACTATACCCCTTGATGAATTCCCTGAAGGGTGTAGTTTGCAAAATGGGGTCACTTGTGGGGGGGTTCCACTGTATGGGTGTTTCGGGGGTCATTCAACCAGAATCTGTGCTGCAAAATCCAAAAATCACTCCTTCCCTTCTGAGTCCTGCCATGCACCCAACTGGTATTTTTTGGTCACACATGAGGCATTGCCGTACTCGGGAGAAATTGGGGCACAGATTTTGGGGTGCTTTGTCTCCTTCATTCCTTGTGAAAATGAAAAATTTTGAGCCAGATCTGCATTTTTGTGTAAAAAAATGTAATTTTTTACACAAAAATGCAGTTCTGGCTCAAAATTTTTTATTTTCACAAGGAATGAAGGAGACAAAGCACCCCAAAATCTGTGCCCCAATTTCTCCCGAGTACGGCAATGCCTCACGTGTGACCAAAAAATACCAGTTGGGTGCATGGCAGGACTCAGAAGGGAAGGAGTGATTTTTGGTGGCGGAATGAATGGTGGGTGCTATGTCGCATTAGCAAGACCCCCGAAGCACCAATACAGTGGAACCCCCCCACAAGTGACCCCATTTTGGTCACCAGCTTTGGGAGGGGGGCTGGCGCTGCGGCTGGCGGGGGGGTGGGAGGGGTGCTGGCGCTGCGGCAGCCGGGTGGGTGGGAGGGAGGGGGGCTGCCGGGTGGGAGGGGGGGGGGGGCTGGCGATCGTTGGTGATCGGTGCGGTATACGCACACACACACACACACACACACACATATATATATATATATATATATATATATGTGTGTATATATATATATATATATATACATATATATACATATATATACACACACACATATATATATATATATATATATATATATGTGTGTATATATATATATATATATACACACATTTGCACATTTTTTTATTTTATTTTATTTTTAACTTTTCCAGCAGCAGCATGATGCTGCTGCTGCTGCTGCTGCTGCGGGGGGGAGGGGGGAGGAGGGGAGCGCAGCGTGCGCTCCGGACGTAGCGGTTGAGCCGCTGGAGCTGCTGCTGCTGCCGGGTGAGTGCCCGGCGGGTGGGAGGGGGGTGCTGCCGCTCGGTGGTGATCGGTGCTGCACCGATCACCACCGTTTTCTGTGTTACCGAGCGGCTTAGCCGCCGGTAACACAGGAAACGCTGTGATTGACTGTTCAGATTTGAACAGCCAATCACAGCGATCGCCGACCGGGGGGGGCACCCCTGCCCCCCCTGGGCGACGAGGGGGGATGTCTGCTGTCAGGGACAGCAGACATCACCTAACTGTCACTGCGTCTCTAGACGCAGTGACAGTTAGAAACCATGACGTACATTTATGCCATGTGTCGGGAAGTACTTCCCGACCATGACGTAAATGTACGTCAAATGTCGGGAAGGGGTTAAACTGGATGAATAAATCTCATATTGGATTTTATTGGAATTGCTTTATTTGCATAAGGAGAGTGCCTGGTGTTCATGCCTAAGGGCATGAATCCCTTGCAGGCACCCCACCAGTCATCCCCCTATATATATATATATATCTCGCAATATTCCGGCGGCACTCAGGACTCAAATACACAAAAAGCACAGCCTCAAACTGGTATTAGCCAACGTTTCAATAAGGTTTACTCATTTTCATCAGGGCATAAAAAACAGTATTGCACTCACCATTTTATGTGCATCCCTTCACCACGTGAGTCTGTCAATGCCGGGCAGCGGGCGCAGCACCGCCCCCACACTCGCCGGCCCGTGACGTCATCACAGTGCTCCCACACCAACAATAAACTTTATGAACACTGGAACAAACAGACATATATAATGTAAGAAAGGCTGTGATACAAATATAGACATTGTTGCAAAAACATGCAAATACTAGTAAAAACATTAAATTGCATATAAAGCCTAAAACATCTTGTTTGTGTAATCAAAAGTTGCTGCTGCAGATGCAAAGAAGGTAATGGTGCAGGTAACGCAATACACTAATATGCAATCCCCTATAGAAAACAATGCAGCCCAAGTGATTCATTTAACCCTTGAGGACTGAGGGTTCCCAGTCTAAAAATCCACTCTGCCTCCCGCTGTAAGAGAAGCTTAGATCTGTTACCCCCTCTGACTGACAGGGGAACATGATCGATAATTTTATGTATAAATGCAGTAGGGGAATGCCCCATTACTGCATAATGGGGCAGATGTATGAAAGGTCGTTATGGGGAGAAGGGGTATCAGCGCACGTTATGTGCACTGATACCGCTTCTCCCCCATGTATGAAGGAGGTGAGATGCGGTAAAGGACAGGGGCGCTATGCTCCCCTGTCCATATCGGCGCTGCTATCAAAATGATAGCAGGCCGAATGTATGAACGGTCAGCATCGCTGACCGTTCCGCACGAAGCCGGGTTTGGCTTCGCCAGCATCAGGCTGGCGAAGCCCTATCTAAACAGCAGGGACAGCGCTGTCCCTGCTGTTAGGTCTGGGCTGCGCTGGGGATCTCGCGTGAACAGCGAGATCCCGCGCATGCCCAGTGCGGCCGGCCGGGGGACAGGAGATAGCGCATCAGTATTAACTGATGCGCTATCTCCAGAAAGGGACATTGCTGAAGGGGGGAGTTAACGCTCCCCCGCTTCGGCAGACAAGATGTTAATACATCGATTGTCGATTGTCGATAAGCGCTGCTATGATACATCTGCCCCACTGTCGGGCGACAGGTTGTTCGCTGGACCCCTTAAGTATAAATATATATTCACCTTGTAGGGCGGCACTCGCACTGTAATAACGACTCAAATCACTGGAGCTTCAATCAACGTTAAACCAGCAGGGCAGTTATTAATTGGTGCCAGATACTGATGCGCAGGACCATGCATTTACATCGCGGTGGACTCACGCACACAGCAATATGCAGCAATTTTCAGACCGATTTAGTGAAATTAGGTCAAATCGCTCAAAAAATGCCTGTATATCACTCCATGTGGAGGCCCCATAAGTAGCAATAAGGATTTGTTTTGCATTTGTGTGTATGGACCACAAATGTTTTGCATTTGTGTGTATGGAGAGCAGGATGTTCATATGAACAGGGATTGATTGGTGCTACATTTACACTTTTAAATGTTTAAATGTAACTTACTTTTATTGTATTAAGTCCAACCTGTATTAACAAAGAAATCAAAAAGGAGGATTGTGTAAAAATCTTCAGGGCAATATGTGACATTGTAAAGTATTAAGTAAGCATTTAGGTGAATATTTATCACAATCCTCAAGTTTTTTGCGTATGAGATACATTTTTTGTGTAAATGCACATGTAAAGTCTCATCTTGAGATGGCGTTAGCTTCCTAGTGTGGAGGTTGGTAAATCAGATTGCATACTAGCCCCTGTAGAAACCTATGGGGGCTGGAGCACAGGTATCTGCTTTAGTCTCTCCATTCTTGCACAGCCAATCCAGGGACATAATGGAACAATGTATTGATACTTATAAGTCAAAAAGTCTTCAAACTTTATTTAAAATAAATTGTTAAGGTGAGATTGTAGCTGTTATGTCTCAAACGATGGACAATTACCTTCTGGGGTGTTTTATTAAACACCCATTTTGAGAATTAGTAATTTTTCTTGAAACTATTGCAGTTTAAGAGCTACTGTCCAAGCATCTGCACTAGGGGATGTAAGAGTTAGTGTATTTTACAGAGGTACTGGGAAAGTAATGGAAACATGTAATGCACCAGGATATACCTCTTTACTTATCACAAAATATCTCCCATCCCAACCACTCCGCTCTGCACAAGATCTGCGCCTCTCTTCTGCACGGACCACTAGCTCCCATTTGCTATTACAGGACTTTCATCGGGCTGCTCCCATCCCATGGAATTCGCTTCCATGCACAATAAGACTCTCCACTAGCCTCCAAACTTTCAAGTGTTCCCTGAAAGCTCACCTCTTCAGGCAAGCCTATCATATTTAAGTTCCACATACATAATGCTCTGAGGCACTAATGTATCATATAGGTTTTATTCTGGACTTGCAACTTGGTGGGACTGCTATGCTATTACAGGTGCCTGTCCTTGTGTTTCCCTCCTATATCCCTATAGATTGTAAGCTTGCAGCAGGGCCCCCCTACCTCCAAGCCTGTCTGTCTGTTACCCAGTTTGTTTTATCTCACTTCACTATTGTAAAGCGCAACGGAATCTGCTGCGCTATATAAGAAACTGTAAATAAATAAATAATTAAATAAATAAATGAGCCAAGGACTATTTGAAATGTCTCTTATAGTAACAAAATCAGCCATTAGGTGTAAGACTAAGAACCTTTCACTCATAGGCAGCATTTGATAGGTGTATTCAGTCCCTTGTACAAGAGTTACTTGTATTGTCTCTGAACTTCTGACCTTGCCTTGTCTGTCTCTGACCTCATGTTAAAACCGCTTTGTCTTCAGTTACACTGACCGGGTTACTTAAACGGCATGTCTGATAGAGGATCTCTGTCTTACCTAGAGTTCACTTTGTAACATATACTGCAGTTCCAATAAGGTGAAAGCATTTGGATATTTAACACTTTCTCTAGCAGTATTAATTGATGCAGGTGTAAAATGTCAGACTGCTATTAGCAGCATAATACACTAGCTACAAAACGTAGACAACATACATTACTTGTTGTTGATATTGCTGGGGAATTGGCATAGTAATTTATTGAGTGGCTGTTTTTATATTGGCTGTCCCCTCTAGACAAAAAACACTTTTTCATCTATTGATTTCGAATGGTTTTATATTTTTATTCCTCAGCCCTCTTTTAGAAGCCTATGCGTCATCGCGGCCGATGGCCTCCAATAATTAAGTATCTAACGTGACACGTGTTGCGGCTGTGGATACTTAATTTCCAGAGCAATTCATTATTGTTCCCATATGTAAACTGTTTTCAGAGTTTGCTGAATTCTAGGCATCCCCATCAGGCCCCTTATAATTAATAGGCCCATTACTTCAACATATGGAAAGTAGTGTTTCCACATGTGCAGGGAACCCAATAGTAATCATGAATAAGCCCCTTAACCTGCACCATTATATAATTTTTATATTAAATTATTTTAATTATTATTCTACATCATTGTTTTTCAACCACTGTGCTGTGGCACACTAGTGTGCCTTGAGTTGTTCGCAAGAGATGCACAAACCAGTTTACAGCCACCACCAGTTCAACTGTCTCTTCTGTTCATGCAAAGGGACAATATATTTTATTTTTGTTACCTGTGGGGACCAGTGTGATTGTTTTTTATATGGGGCCAATAGGTTTTTTTTTTCCTGTGGGGGCCAATGTGTTTTGCCTTGTGGGGATCTCATGGTATGCCTTGGCAATTTTAAAATCTTATTTAGTGTGACTCAAGGTAAACAGGTTGAAAATCACTGTTCTACATAAATGCATATAGACAATACAATCTTCCAACACTTTCCAGGATAATTTTAAATAGTTAGCCTCATATACAGTACTGTATATATGTGTGCATACTCTCTATATATCTAAATTAAAAAAATGGAAGTTGTGTCTTAGAAGTCTAAGGAGGCTTCTTACATTTCTTTGTCAGTTTTGTGTCACCATTAATTAGACCAGACTAGATTGTGTTTTCCTGAGTTTAAATTTCTACAGACAAGGGCAATGAGGAAGAAACAGTTTGCAGGGCTTGACTCTAAAGACGTCTTGTGTTGTGAAATTTGGATTGAGTGACTGAAACAAGATCCCAGTATTCAAAAAGTACCGTGTGGTGCATTAGTCTTACACCAGAGCACATTGTGGCTCTTCTTTCCAGTTTGCCATGTCTGTCTTCACTACAAATATACTTTATATGAATTGTAAAAGTATGGGGTTTGGTATGCAGATCTGATTTTATGGTAAGTACATCTATCAATAAAAAAAAATAATACCAAAGCAAATATCCAAAACAAGTGGAATTTTAAGTTAAGTTTGTCTTTCACTTGCTACAAAACTACAAAAGAATATTTATTTCATGCACTTATTTCACATAATAAATATGTAGTCCACTTTTAGTTTACAGTATGAGATTTTACTTGTCTGCCTTCAGCTTTTTTTAAATACATTGATGATACTCCAGTTTTTACTTACAGCAGTTTCTATTTCACGTAGAGATATATGTGGCATGCCTACCACTGTTATTCAGTTGTTTTTCTACACTAAAAACTTGTACCCTGAAACACGCATGATGGAAAGTGAGCATTAAAAACTGAATAGTCAGCTCCCTTACTCTGGAATTCTCTACCTCTATCCCTCAGACTCTCCACTTCTATACAGAACTTCAAATGGTCTCTTAAGACCCACTTCTTCACCAAACCCAGCAAACTTTCCTTCTAACCTTCTGTTCCTCGCCCTATCTACCCCTCTGGTGTCACCCCTGTCTGTCTGCCCCCTCTTTACAACGAGCTGGGACCTCTTACCTCATGTGCTTATCCTTTCTTACTTCAGCAGTCTTCGACTGCACCAAAGCATGCTATTTGCTGCCACCTTGATACTTATGTTGCAGCAATCGCCTGAGGTTTCCTATAATCATTTACCCTGTATTTGTCCTGTATTGTCTTCAACTGTAAGTTACTGTTTTCCAGTTTGATTATGTGTACTCTGTAATTGGGCACTGCAGAACCCTTGTGGCGCTATATAAATACAGGA
Source organism: Crinia signifera (assembly GCF_055691185.1). Classification (NCBI taxonomy): domain Eukaryota; kingdom Metazoa; phylum Chordata; class Amphibia; order Anura; family Myobatrachidae; genus Crinia; species Crinia signifera. The sequence continues at coordinate 194,855,351 of NC_139220.1, forward strand.
TTATAATAATAATAGTAGCATTTGGCAAAGAGAATAATAGATGTCAAATTCCTACAATACTACATTTTCAGTCTCTCATATCCAAAATACTTGGGCAAGAGGAATTTTTGATTTTGTCATTTTTAGTTTTTTAGTATACCTGAATACCTCACTGAGATATCTTGGGGATAGGACCCAATTCTATATACAAAATGCATTTATGTTTCATATGAACCCTATACACATATCCTTAAGCGGATTTTATACAATATTTTTAAAAATTCTATACATTAAACCATCATAGACAAACATGTCATTGTGTCAGTTGTGTTCAAAACTATTTTTTTTCTGAATATTTCGGACATATCGGATTTCCACATATGGGAGAGTCAGCCTATACTGACAGCCTTATAAAGCCACCTGATATTGATCAACTGAGCCCTTACAGTGCTGACGAGTGATGGGAACGCCTGAGTGTCAGGAAGGTTGAGTGATATCATGGCAACTGGTGAAAAAAACAGAAGTGAACTGAAATAGAGTGGAATGCCTAAATCTATATTTCATAAACTCATAGATTTTCAAGCAGGGCCCTCTTAGTCTTCTTTTATTACTATATTCGCTCACAATTGGAAAACACATTGAAATATGCTGGCATTACATAAGCAAAGATTAATAATTATATAATAAATCTGACACTGGTACACTATAAGTACTAAAAATACTGATGATAACAAACTTTGTAGTCAACATTGACTATGAAAAAGGTTCTTAGCACGTTTGGTCTAAAATACATTCCCACCTACCATGTCAAGGTGAACCTCATAAGGTGGGTCCCTAACATCTTTAATACTGACAACTTATAAAAATATATACTGCATGTTAACTTTCGAATTAGGTTAGGTCAAAGAATTTATTGATTAGTAAAGAATGAAATAAACGTGGCAAGAAAGTACTACGACCACTGTCAACAGCATCTTAATACTGCCAAATAACTTAGGGGCTGTTCTTCCTTATGACTTTTTAGTAGAAGCCATAATCTCCTTCTCTAGCCTTAACAAGGTAAAATGTTCCAGTTTAAACTCCCATTACCTACAACATACAACACCTATTCAACACCTAGTAGTTAATAGACCCTTGCACCTAAATTTCCTTTGATTGCTTGTCCTGTAGTGCTTTTTGTTCAACAAGAAAACATGGGCTAACCTGGACAATACCTTACATAATGCAATACTTACATTTGTCCATCATCAATATTTATTGCTGGATTTCTAGTGTAGGACAATATTTCCCAGATACAGTATGTACCAGTGCTCAGTTGTGTGTCACAGTGCTTGGCTAGAAATATTTCACAAAACTGTAAGTGTAATCTCTAAAGTCCTATTAAAAATGGAAATACTGTATACGATGAGGAGTTATTATAAAGATTTGCTGTCATTTTTCTCTGATTTAAATTCAAAATTTTCCACATTATTTTAATATTTTGAATCAAGCTAAAGAGCAGCAGCAACAAAAGTACCCATATTGGCAATTGCTTAAAAGCGTGAAAAAAGTTGGTAACCACTGGACTAGTATTATGCTTGTTCTAATACATGTATACACACTGGGCTGGATTTACTCATAAGCACAGTAGGTTAAGAGACAACTATTTCCCTGCACAGCACGTATGTTAATCTTCTTTTAATTAATCAGCAAAGAAAAACTAACCAGAGAATTTAAAAATTCAACTAATTTATACTCAAATGAGGATTAATTGTGTAACACATTCTATATAGCTATTGTTACGTATAGCATGCGTTGTCGCTGATGGGACAGGAAGTAGGGTGCTTATACTGTATGTATGTTTGTTTTTTACAACTCAGTTACATATATCCCAGGTAAAATATATCACAAACAGCATACAGATATGATACATTTTCTTTAAGAGTGACATCCTCCATCTTTATCTGGAGAAAGTCCATCTTTGTCTGTATGTTTGCGAGTAATTTAGCACCTCAGTTAGTGATAATATGAGGTGTGATGTAAGTAAATGTATTTGGAAGTTAGGGGTCAAGCTAGGTTATAGCTTCTAGCATAAATCCACCATTGCTACAGTGCTATTTTTCAGATGTTTACATTAGAGGATATAGACGACATTTGCTGAGTACTGTCCCTTGGCACACAGCTATCTTTTTTGTCTTAAATACAATATTAAAGAGATTAGCCCTTTGCTAACAGTGGCTAAGCACATATTACAAAAGGTTAGGAAGACTTCAATAAATGTATTTTTTCCTCAAGATCTGATATTTAATGATAGTAATAGGTCACCTTGCACAGTGTATTTTAGTTCATGGGGTGTTTGGGAATTGGAGCACATTTAACCTTCTGTTTGAGTCTAAACAAAGACACTTTTATCCTTTGACTGCACAGTGAGGGACACTATTGTATAAACATCCAGTGTACTTAATCATCTGCCAACATTAAATACTTACATCCAGTATGTGTGTTTGTTTATTTATATATATATATCTATATATATATATATAGATATATATATATATATATATATATATATATATATATATATATATCTATATATATCTATATATATATATATACATCAAGGGGGAAATAGGGTGAGAGTTTTGGTAAGAAATCTCCAGTTTTTTTTAAAGCGGCAATCATTTACACTGCAAAATCAATCTTACCAAAGCTCTCACTTTCTGATTCTCTAACCTTATGACCCCTCCCCCCCCCCCAATGTTTATGATGCCAAGATTGTACACACTCTGGGCCAAATTGGGAAAACGCTCTCAAAATCTCTTACTTACATTTGGCGGTACTTGTGTAGTTTCACGGCGCCAGCATGGCGCCATGCTACTTCCGGGTGTACGCTCGCCACAAAATATGTAAAAAAAAAGTAACTTAACTCCATGCCAACATGGATAGTTCATACCTCCACTATCCATGTTGGCATGGAGTTGATTTTAAATAGCGTAGCGAGCCACCGAGCCCGCAGCGTGGGCGAGCGAAGCGAGCCCCGCAAGGGGACTCAGACGCACGGCGCCATGTTGGCGCCGTGAAACTACACAAGCATCCATTTGGCTCCCTGTTGGGCTGACTGATTCGGTAAGCTCTACATACTTACCACAGTTATCATCATTTCGTTATGTCAGACCAGATATTACAATTGGGCAGTCATTTGCCCAGCTATGATGTCAGGGTTGGTGGTCCTTGCAGTCAGGCACGGAAGGTTGGTGGGTCACCTGTACACACATATCGATACACATTCGTCAATGAACAACAGGTATATTGTTCATTACTAGAACAAACAATAAATCTTTCCATTGTGTTACAAAGCACAAATGTGTCATACTGTATGAGTGAGAAAAAATAATGAATAATGGTGTCTGCAGCAGATTAATATAAGGGGATATAGCTACATGAGTCAATAGAATTAGCTACCTTTTTTGGGAAACATTAAAGTGAAAAGTTTGAAAATTGAACCCATACTGTTCAGCTGTTTCTGACTATGAGAGCGTTTCTGGCAAAATAATCTTAGAGGACTTTGCATAACAATCTCCGGGCTGAGGAGGAAAATTGGGCATAATGGTTGGATCAATAGTAAAAGAAAATGGAACTAAAATCAATAAAGCAGCATGAATTCATCATCATAATAATAATGTTCTGACATTAGATTAGAACTCAGTTTTGTTCTCCTAGCATGTTGCTCACCTGCTCTCATACTCTTGGAAGTAGACAATAGTTTGATTTTAGAAAGAAAAAAAAAGGGCAATTAACTCATTCATGTCTGGATTCTACAAATAGCTACAAGATTATAGGATAACTTACATTACATTCAGAGCAAAGATGAGCAAATATTCTGCATTTCTTGCATTATCCAGTCACAAGTTAGTGCAGGACAGTATTCAGGTTTTGAGGTGCCAGCCTCCCTAAATCCATATTCTCTAGTTGTCTGTCCTATAGATGTATTTTTAATTTATATTTTCCTATTATGTATCCAATTATCAGTGAATATTTCAATATTGGCCCATGTGGGTTTAGCTCTTTGTAAAAAATTTTTTTTTTAAATTACATATGTATTCTATGCTTGAATGTCATGAATCTGGATATTTGAATTTTAATCAGCTAATAGCATTAATTAGCGACCTTTTTGCAATGTTATCAGTTGACAGTAAAACGCATGCTATACAAAAATAGTTTAAATTACAGTCACAAAGTACTATACGGTGGTTCCCAAACTCTCTTGAATCACAGCACCCTAGAGTATCCTTGTATTTGTCACAGCATCCATGGCCAAAACCTTTTCATTGAGAAATTCAGAGAAAAATAATAATTAAGTAAATTTTGCGTGTCTATCATCTTTAGGGTCAATTATGTGGTTGTGGACACGTTGTTTTTCTGTTTGTCCATACTGTATATATATATTATTGGCAGCTACCAGTGCTGGTTTTGCTCATCAAATTGACCATAAATTTGATTTGTACCCGGACCACCAACCTTTGAAATGCTGGTAGTGCCTGAGGCAAATACTTTGACACTCGCTGACCTAGTTTACATTGACACATATTCCCTTTTAACTAAGTTATATGATTATGATCAAAATATTGTAATTTTTTGGTCATATGTTGTGATCCATCATTCATCCATCTTTACTAAAAAGCTGGTCTCTCCCAACTCTATACAGTGGCAGTTGGCACATATTTCAGAAATGAAAAGCAAATAAGACCACCTCATATCATAATCTTTTAATATTTAATCAATGATGTGAAATTTTGGGCCTCATTTGTTTTTATCAAAACAAGGGTGGTTACTTTTCTATGAGGATGATGAGGAGATGACATGAGAATGAGTTTCTGATACTTTGAAACAAAAATACTTTTTAAAATTACCTAGAAGCCGTTGAACTTCACTCCCAAATAAACCCCTTCACTGAGTAGGGTCCTGGGTCTTGCCACCTGCATTTACTCGTATGCAGAAGAAATTTCTTCGGTACAGTTTCCGTCTTGCCATTGGCACTAATCACCTGAGAATCTGGTCCTAGAAATAGGGGGGGTTTAACTAATGGCCAGGTGGCCTCTAGTTGAAGGGCGCCTACACGGATGGTTTGGCAAGCTGCTCCTACTGGGGGTGTCAAACCCCGGGTATAGTATGCAAATGGAAAAAAAGGGTGGGTGGAGCGCTATGAGCAATAATGGTCCTAGAAATGTTATATACTTTTTTTTTTAAAGATTGCAAACTTTAACACTTTGCCAGAGAAGTGATGAGGGACATAGTAGCTATTTATCTTACCATCCCTTGCACCCAGAAAATTGAGGAACACTTGAAAAAAGAAGTCCCTCCATAGAGATTATTGCCTTGCAGTCAGTATGATCACGAGTCAAACCTCCCCCCCCCCGCCCCGCACTATAGAAAAATCATGGAGTCCAGTGATGAACAAAGTTAACAACGTTTTTCCTCCAACTGGGCTTCCATGAAATCAGGGCCATTCATTTTAGAAAGATGGGGTCTCAGTAGAATGTATTGTCTGGATATCATCTACAGATGCGCTACAAGTCTAGTTACACAAAAAGCATTAGCTTTCTGTGACTCAGGGTGCAGAGCGTATTTGCATGTGACATTCCCCATCTTTGTTAGGGTCTATGTCACGTTGCTGATGGCAGTGTGATAAATCAGGGATGGGATTTATTTTTGCACATACACAAAGTATTCCACTAACTAATGCAGCTTTTTGCAACCACTGTGCCATGGCACACTAGTGTGCCTTGAGCTGTTCTCAAGTGTGCCACCAGGTCTAGAGGTGCACACCAGTTTACAGCCAACACCAACAGTTTAACTGTTATTTACTGGTCTCTTGGTTTCATGTGAGGCCAATGTTTTTGTTATCTGTGGGGACTTATGTTATTATTTTTTTCTTATATATAAGGGCCAATAACTTTTTTTCCAGTGGGGGCCAATGTGTTTTCCCCTGTGTGGTCTGATGGTGTGTATTGGCAATTTTAAAATCTTGTTTGGTGTGCTGGGAGTTGAAAAATGTTGAAAATCACTGTTCTAATAAGAATGGATTTGTTTTATAGAACTATAGCAGAGGCACTGGAGGAAAAGTACATTTCAGTCAAATAATGACTGTGTTGCTGTCATTATGATTGAAACTTCAGGATTTCAGACTCTGCAGAGCGGGTCTGTAGAGACTACAGGGGAGAAATCCAGAGGCTACAGGGGATCAATCGTGGGAACAAGTGGCAGACCAGTGGGGAGAAGGCATTAATGTTTTGAGTGCTTCTCAAAAGCAAAAGTGTATAAAAAGCTTTAGAATGCAGAGTACTGATATCTGTCATGTCCGACTGGTATACTTTGATTATTTAGAAACTATAGAAATATTGGTGGAAAAGACATATGGAACCACTCTATGATATAATGTACTTACATTGGAAAATCCACAATCAGTAAGTTTTACGACTTATCCCATGTACTGCAAAAAAGACAAGGTTTTGAATGATTCTACTAATTTCATATTTATCCTTATCTGTAAGAGCACTTTGACTTAAAATCATTAACCAAATGGGACATGTCCTTACACTCGCTATTGTTTTTCCATAGGCCACTCTGAAATCTCATCACTGTCTTGCTGTAAATATGTCACAGTACATGCTTAATCTCTAACGTGAAGGACACATGATAAGGAGACAACTTTGATGCATAAATGCAGGAATTATTGCTATCTGTTGAAACTCTAGAGTTCAATTAGGAGAAAATAGACAGACAGGACTGTTAACTTTTTGAATGGCCTTTTCCATCAAGGAACATTTAATTAACAGTCATATTAACCTTTTTCCAAGACTGAAATAGCTGTAAAACAGCAGTGCCACTTAGTCATAGCTTCAACATTCATCCAAGCACAGTCTACCTGCTGCTGCTGCTGCTATTTAAGGTGCAATACTAACACAGCAGCAGTGTTCACTTTCAGATAGTTAAAACATACTTAATTGTCAGTGATGTCACTGGCTGAGAATTGGGGGTCTGTTTTGGAGCATGTTGCAGTATGTTACAGTAGTTCATTTTAACATGTTTGTAAATAGTTTTCATTTAAGGTTAAAAGTAACATTTGGGAACTGTGATACATGGACCACTGGTACTGTAGGTGGCCAGGGAGCCTACATCAGGTGTCCCTATAAAATAATATATACAGTACAAACACACACAGTGGCAGAGATCTATGGATTGTTACTATGAATATGGATCCATCAGCATGTATGAATACCCATTTTGATGTTCAGGAGTAGATTCATTTTTTTTTCGGAAACACCCCTTCAGCTTTGCACCCAGTATAAAGAACACTTTTAACTTAGACATCAGAAAGAACAATTGTTTATTATATGCCATATACTGGGACCAACCACAAAACAAAGCCTTGTATCCATGACAGGCAGCAGTGAGGCGGTTTTCAGGTTAGAGAACCTAGTCTGGTTCACTAGAGGCAACTTGAGAACACAAAGAGAGACGCAGAGCAGATGTTCTCTCAATGGGCACATACTTTCTCTTCTGCTTTCATCATATTCCGAGCATTTCTCACCTGCTTACACAGCTCACTGTGCTTTATGTATTATTGTCCTTTCATATTTAGTTTACTGCATGGCTTACAGTGCACTGATGAGCTGTATCAAAGTATATGAGACTCAAAATTAGCATGTTATGTGCCTTCATAATGCATTTCATTTGTATTTTAAAGCAACATTTATTGTCAAACTGTCACATTGCAGTAAAATGTACATTATCCAGCATCATCTATACCGGTTTAGGGTAATCTGAAGACAGTGGTGGTTTAGGGCAATGGTTTCCAAACTTTTTTGAATCATGGCGTCCTAAAGTATCAGAATGTTTTTGACGGCACCCCTAGGCCAAACGTTTCTTATTGAGAAAATATATTAAAAAAATGTAATTTTATTTATAGGTCATCCATAGGGTTAGTTATGTGGTGAGACATGATTTGCTTCTGTTTGTCCACATATATCATAATGACAAGCCAGAAGATTTAGTTTTGCCTATTACAATGACCGATTTGATTTTAATTAATTTCAGAACACCAACCCGAGGCACCCTTGCAAGTGTCTTATGGCACCCCAGGGTGCCAGGGTGCACAGTTTGGGACCACTGGTTTAGGGTATAGCAGACTGAGGCAGCAAAATGACACTGGTAGATTGGAGACATGCATGGTTTAATATAGAGAAAATGGGTTACCCTGAACTCTGGCTTATTAACATACATTGTGTCTGATGGTGACTTTATGATAGGTGGGGATATGTAACAGGAATGGCATGTTAGCCACACTTGCTCATCCTGGAAGGAGCAGCCAGGTCTGGGTTCAGTGAGTGTAGACTCAGGGCCAGATGTATCACACTTCAAAAAGTGATAAACCGCAGAGTGATAACCAACCAGCCAATTAGCGCCTAACTGCCATGGTACCGGCTGGGTTTGAAAAAATGACAGGTCGGAACTCATTGACTGGTTGTTTATCACTCTCCACTTTATCACTTTTTGAAGCTTGATACATCTGGCACTCAGTCACAGCCCCCACCCCCTAATTTACAATGCTTGCATTACCGACATTGTAAAGTGGGAGCGGGGCTATGAAGTCATACAATGTTATTGCATCATTGCCCCTTTCACTTTTCATCTATGAGCATGGGTAAAAGAGGGGGTGGTGGATCAGCCGGATGCATAACACTTCCCCACTTTTCCAGGTGCCTGGGAGTGCCTTTCCTGGAGTGTAGACAGTTATGATCTTAGCACCAGGTGGTTACAATTGCAGACAGCTGTGGTCAGCCAATAACATTCCATTCCCTCCCTGTAATCTTTCAGTTTAAAAACAGCAATTTGGCTTATTATTGGCAGTGTATGCTTTATAAGGTACATATACCAACCTATACATTAATTTGAGACTACCATTTGAATAATGTATAGTAATTAATGGTAGCTGCAATGCCGACTACATAGTGCGGGGTAGGAACATTAGTACATATAAACATACATCTTAAGATGTATGTAAGATATATGCTAGCCTGTTTTATTCAGGGATCAGTATAACTGTATCTATCACAAAAGCCTTGTGCAACTAGAACTCAGCATTAGGCATCAGTGTCCTTCTAAGCCCGCTTCTGACTCCCATTGCCTAGGTTTCACAGGAGTCTGGGGGCGGGCTTTGAAGGACAGTGAAGCCAAATGTAGCATCCTCTTTGCAGTCAGTGGCAGCTGTGATAGACACAGCACTGCCGATCCCTAGGGATCTGCAGCCAGCACACACATTACATACATATTAACATGTGTGTTTATATGTGGTAACCGGCTGCTTTTGCAAAGTATGAGCTGCAGTCCAGGGGGGACTGGTATGCTTTAATAAAAAGGTATATATTAAAAACACATTCAAAGCTGGGGAGACTGGTTGACAGTCCCATTGGGACTTCCCCCTGCACTATGGGGCTGAAGCCGCTACTGATGCTAATCCATCTGCATTTCCCTAGTGTGTTGTTATCCATATTTGTTTAAACACATGTGCAAGCAACTAGGCCAAAATGAGCCCAATACACTAAATGTTCCATACAATCTGTGTGAACTAATGCAATATAAAAGCACATACTTTGTTATGTGCTGCTGACAAGTTTTATTCTTCAAAATCCCAGTTGTGTTATGAAAATCTCATTTTTTATGGTTTTGCAGCATTTACTTTTACACTTTCAGTGTGTTGATCTGATCATAATGAAACATTGATATTTCAGTAACATGCATGGCTTTCCAGAGAAAGAGGATGTGAGAAAGTAGTCAGTAATACCATTTATCCAAAAGGGATAACCTAGATGAGCCACTTTGCAAAGCTCATGGGTCAAAACAAATCACAAGGTGCTTAATTATTGGTGACTGTTTCACAGCTTGGCGGAGATAAAAATTGTAGTTTCAAATATAATTTTTGCATAAAAGATGTATGTTAAAAAAAAAAGTTGGTTTTGCTAAAATACTGTCGAACTAATAATTCATCAAACTGAAAAGGGCTAGAACCATTAAGAGCGGAGGATGCCCGTCCAAGTGCAGTCTACATCAGGGACCCCTCTTCTCTAGCCGGTAGCGCTCTAATGATCACTAGTAGACTCTGGTGCTGTATGGTTTTTCAATAGCACAAGCGCAAAATGGCAGGAAAATGGCCACTGCGCTACTTTCCAGAGGCAGATTTTTCACAAGGCAACTTAGGCGCTTGCCTAGGGCCCAGCAGGTCCCAGGGGGCCCCATAAATATATCCTGGCCATCCAAAATGTTCCCAGAGGAGCGTTATGTGACTAACATGTGACATTATGACATCACATGGACCTGCCCACACTCCAAACGTCCCTTTGATGTTTTTGATAGGATAAGAAATAACTGTTACGTAAAGCGGACAGTCAGTTTACATTAAATGAGACACAGGTATTACGCCTACATGCAAAAGACCTAGGGTGAGATTTAATGGGATGAGAGATTCAGAAAATTAGAGATTTGGAGAGAAATCTCCAGTTTTTTTAAAGCGGCAATCATTTACACAGCAAAATCAAACTGGATTAGCAGTGTAAATGATTGCTGCTTTAAAAAAAACTGGAGAATTCTTACCAAATCTCTCACTTTTTGAATCTCTCATCCCATTAAATCTCACCCCTAGAGCCTGATTCAGATTTGTAGGCAATGCCGATGTTCAAGCAGCTGAGCATGTATCAGTAGGCTGTGCATACGCTAAGGTACTCTATCCATGTCACTTGTAATCTGCAGCAAAAATATAGTGCTATGGATGGTTGGAGGGAGGAGGGCCCCAACTTGTTTTGCCAAGGCCCCATGAGGTCTAAATCCACCTCTACTATTTTCCAAGTGATTTGTTCAGCACTACCTACAGTATATGGTATTGGGAGAGTTAAATATTGAAGAAATAGGTGCAGTGTGTGCAGTGTAACCCGGCACCACACACACACTGTACCCATTTTACGCCACTGGGTAGAACTATAATCACTAATAAATGCAGTGTGGTCATAAAATGTTCTTCTTACACATTTAACTTAACAGACTTTCTTAAGATAACTGAAGATTTCATCTAATTTCGGCCCCACTAAATAACATATTGTTGATACATAGAATAATTGTTTCACGTTTTCGCCTTGGCATCATATAATAATGAATGAGCCAGAGTAATGCACTTTTATCACAAACCTGTTTTATGCTTTGACTACAGATTTTCAGGGCTCATTTGCATTTTGTAATCAGATCCTTTTACCTGCTGAGTTATATTTCTATGACTTTGGCTTTTGCTTCTTATAAACTGATTAGACTAAGACATTATGGAGAGTCATGCTTTAAAGTGCTGACAAATAATTTTGGCAACAACAGTGAGAAGTGACCTCTCTAACTTTTTATGAATTAAGATGAGTTTGACAGTTTTTTTTTTTATTGCCAAGCAGAGAGCCAATGAGAGCTCAGTGCAGTGAAATTGCAGTACCTATTTGGCATTCTGTAAGTGCTGCCAAGTTAATTTATTCACCTACAGTATTATAAAATGCTGTAGTTGAAAACGTATTGTGGAAAGGTATCAGTATCACCTCTCAACATTCAAACTATTTCTGTATTTTCTGTACAATTACTCTTTGTTAAATATACTCTTTGTTGAAATATTCTAACATAGAATGGAATAGACACAATCCCAGATCACGGAATATAAAGGTCAGCACAGACCTGCCTCTGTGTCAGTTGAATTGTACTGAAATTACGAATACCTGGGATATAGATACCTCCGCTGCAGATAATTCAAGCAGTGTATTCCTGCCTTATCTGCAATGGAGCTTGCTTAAGATGCCCTTGTCACAATGCTCTAGTTTCTGTAACAAAACTTTTCCAGCACTTCAGGTTTTATTTGTTAATGGGTGAGAAGCCCTATTTCTGGCTAAAACTTTTCCTTCTATCTACCCTATGATCCGCTTTGTCTCACTGGTGAAAGATTCCAACAGGAATCTTATATAATAAGGATCAGGGTGGTAGAAGTATATCCGCTATCCTTATTCTGATATCGCCACCTCAGGATGACCATAACAGTCAAAAAGCAATACAAAACATGCAATACGATTAAATAAACAATTTTTTTAACATAACCGTTCATTTATATTTTATATTTGTTTACATTCTATTTTACTTCTTTGTCAACAAGTGGAAATATAAAAACACATTATTGCCTTCATCACCATGTATGAATGGCTGAGTATCTAGCCACAAGATTTTATTTATACAGTATAGCCTTAATTGTTTTTTTTTTTTTTTTATGTTATAACTGCAATAACCAATGAAAGAGAACCATCTTTATCACCGTATATTAATAAACAGGCCATTTGCCACATGATATTGTATGGTTTGTTCAGGTTCAACAGTTTTTCTTGACACTTACAACTAACAATAGGGTGTGAATTAACTAAGATAGTTCTATTGAAGATCAGATGTTGCCCATAACAACCAATTATATTCTATCTATTATCTTCTACCTGTGGCTCTCCAGCTGTTGTTAAACTACTCATCCCAGCATGCCTTGCCACAATTTTAGCATTCTCTAATAGAAAAACTGTGGCAAGGCATGCTGGTACTTGTAGTTTCAAAACAGCTGGCGAGGCACATGTTGGCAAGGCCTGTTCTAGAAGGTACTAAGTAAATAAGAAGTAAAATATGATTGGTTGCTGTGGGCAACATCCCATCTTCAATACAACTCCCATCTTAGTAAATTTACCCCTAAGATGTCTTGTTGTTGTTATAATGTTATATAAAACATAATTTCTGTGTTTCTTTCTCTGTTTAGATCCGCGTAGATGGCCCGATCAGTGGAGCTCTGCAATATGAAACTATCCAAGTTGTCGACTCTGGTCCTGTATTACGGGATATGGCATTCACGAAGAACGAGGAGCAGCTTTTCATCATGTCTGAGAAGCAGGTTGGTTCTGCTTTATAGGTTTTTTGGTGCATGATAATACATGCAGTATTTGCTGTAATTGTTGCCATGCTCTTTAGCTGCTGAATGTATCCATATTGTAGAAAGATACATGATTACTGATGAACAATTACACACAGTTGACCCCTATGTTCTGGATTGGTGTTTCTTTATTTTTCTTTTGTAGTCATTTTGTCCTTTGCCAGATGCCTGTGGCTAAACAAAACATAACACCATGTGCTTGGGAGAGCCTGCAGCTGGCGAGACTCCAGTCATGCCTTCTGTACCAGGACTTATACACATGGTTGTGCTCCTGTCATCTGCTAAAAACTCCAAACAAACATGACAGCTGATCTCTGTGCACCAAAATTGTTGCCCTTGATGCAAGCTGACGGGTAGGCGATCTATGACCTACTATTACAGAAAGATTCCAGCCCAGGTTAGACAGCTAGGATTGGGAATAGTTTGGACACTTTTGCTAATGAGATGTTCGGAGCATATGTTCAATAGGCTATTTTCTATTTATACTAAAATCTAATTCTCCTATGAGGGTAATGGCTTTTCATGCATTGCCATGGTTACTACACGCAGTCTGTTGAGAGGAATGATGAGGTGTCAGGAATGGGAAGGACACAGTGGTGTGAACAGTAGGGAAATGTAACAGAATGTGTTGCATCCAAAGAAGTTTCAAAATTAATGAGGACCTCAGAGTGGAATAATTGCTGCTCTCTATCCTGGCTTATGGTTCTTTTTCTCTTCATAATTAATAATGAAGGGACCCTTCCTACCTGTGATACACAAAGTACATTGATGGCTCACTGTGAGCCCTTTCTACACAGGATCAAGAGAAAATGTTGTTCGTGATTTGCAAACAGCATTTACTATGGCAAAAGCAAATGTATCATGTTTGATGATTCTATGCATTACAGGGGCCTAGCTGTTTTTAGTTTCAATAAAGGCAAAACCTCAGAATGTTGCTCTAAAGTGTGGGCGTTTTTTACTGCAATGCTCAAAATCTTAAGGCTACTTTCTTTGCAAAAGAAATGACTGTAGCGTCATTGTTAGTCATAATCTATATGTTATGTATATTTTACACTTACTATTTGACTATTTTTAGATTAAACTAACAAAGCCATGAGATTAATCAATAAATGTGAAATGTATAATATCTAAGAATAATATGAATATGTGTGCTTATATCTACAGTATACAGTGTATCTAAATACTTTGTATATGTATGTATTAAGGCCAGTGTAAACCTAAGCATACAGATCTACTAGTGGAGGGTCAATTTTATAATCATATAGTGGAGCAATAGTATTATTGTTGTTCTTATTATACTTTTTTTTATATGGTGGCCACAATGGATCTGCAGCACCCAATCACACATGCATAAACAAATAGGCCAAAGAAGAACACAGTCAGTTAAGCCACCTACGCACAGTGCGACCCAGCAATTTTCCTGAGCAATGTGCTTAAGGTGTCCTGCGATTCAACCGCAATGCTTTGTGCTGAGCGGGGCATTTCCTATTTTTAATAGACAAAACACCACAATCTAAGGAAAGCCAATGCAAGCACTGGCTTTCCCTGTGGGTGATAGCACCGCGCGGGACCATGCATCGCCATCGCTGCAGGTCATACACATGGGCCCTTATTCTTGTTCACTCGCAAAGGCAAATTCCTTCTCAAATGGAAAAAACCATTTGCACTGCAGGTGGGGCAGATGTAACATGTACAGAGAGATTTCGATGTGGGTGAGTTATTTTGTTTCTGTGCAGGAAAAATACTGACTGCTTTATTTTTACACTGCAATATAGATCTCACTTTGATGTAAAACCCCACCCAAATCTAATTCTTTCTGCACAAGTTACATCTGCCCCACCTGCAGTGCACATGGTTTTGTCCATTTGAGAAGGAATTTCCTTTGCGAGTGAACCAGAATAAGGGCCATGGAGCGTTCAGTTCTCCATTTCTAAGCGATTTAGTTAGATTGCTTAGAAAAGGTGCTGAAATTGCCCCATGTGTATACTCCTTTACAGTTCAAGTCAATAAAGAACAGGGTCAGAGTATCAATAGCACTGAAATAACTATCAGGGTGGCAGAAACTGAGGGATTTGATGGGAGGGAGTATGGAGAAGAAGATAGTTTAAGAAATGACCAAGCATACCAAGCACTTGATCAAATTATTAAGAAGCTTCAATTTTTCATCTCTGTCGCCTACTGTTATTTTTAAGGGGATACTCAACACCTAACACATTTTAAATAGAAAAAAAAAAATAACTGTGCAGGAGTTATGAACAGGTTAATTTTAATACTCATTCTATTTAATTTTCACTATACACTGCATACACAGCCTGGTATAAAGTAAAATACATTAAAATAAAACAAAATAATATCATGAAAATTTATTGTGGAAATTATTAATACATTTATTATCCATAATATACCAGTATGTTAGTATCCATAAGATTGCAATTTGTTAGTTAGCCATACCCAGTCATACCCAGTCATACCCAGCCTCCCAACGCAGTACACACCCACTCAGCCAGACTCTACAATGGCGGCCCCAACACGCTGTGACATAGCACCTGTACCTTGCCTCCTGGCAGTCACTGCTCCCCGGCACCGCAACCATAGCATGCACCCAACGCTGAGACCATTGGACCCTGAATCCTATGTCTAAGGCCATATTCCTTTGTGAATACTGGGGCTCTCTACATACCGGTCTGGGTACTGTTTACTTAAAAGCTTCCCCCCCAACACCTCATCATCTGCATACATAAAATGTACAGCAATCTTCCTCACCAAACGCACTACCTCCACTTCCTCTCTTCTACAAGTCCTTCACTGGCTTCCCTTCCCTTTCAGAATTCAATTCAAACTTCTCACACTCGCTTACAAAGGCGTCACCCACTCCTCTCTAATTTAAATCTCTGAACTTGTATCCCTTTACACTCCCACTTGTCCCCTTCTCTCGGCTAATACCCGTAGGCTCTCCTGCCGACTTATTACCTCCTCCCACTCCTACCTCCAAGATTTTTCACGTGCTGCTCCCTTACTCTGGAATTCTCTACCTCTCCCCCTCAGACTCTCCACTTCTATACAGAACTTCAAACTGGCTCTTAAGACCCACTTCTTCACCAAACCCAGCAAACTGTCCTTCTAACCTTCTGTTCCTCGCCCTATCTACCCCTCTGGTGTCACCTCTGTCTGTCTGCCCCCCCCCCCCCCTTTAGAATAGTAAGCTCTCACGAGCAGGGACCTATTACCTCATCAGCAGTCTTCGACTGCACCAAAGCACGCCGTTTGCTGCCACCTTGATACTTATGTTGCAGCAATCGGCTGATTTTCCTATAATCATTTAACCTGTATTTGTCCTGTATTGCCTTCAACTGTGAGTCACTTTTTTCCTGTTTGATTATGTGTACTCTGTAACTGGGCGCTGCGGAACTCTTGTGGAGCCATATATATATATATATATATATATATATATATATATATATATATATATATATATATATATAAAGGATAA
Organism: Crinia signifera; assembly: GCF_055691185.1. Lineage (NCBI taxonomy): Eukaryota > Metazoa > Chordata > Amphibia > Anura > Myobatrachidae > Crinia > Crinia signifera. The sequence continues at coordinate 194,871,832 of NC_139220.1, forward strand.
TAATAATAATAATAAGCAACTGTCAGTCATGGAGTAGGGCACAGTATAGTATATGTTTGGTATACAATACTATTTCTAGAGCTCTGAGTTATTCTCTCAAGAATGAAAATCAAAGCCATACAGTGAAAATTGTCAGTTCCGTTCCTTCCCTGTTATGTTATGGGTTCATGTCGCAGATAAGTGTCCGAGATAAACAAGCATTTCCCCGATAGAATTCCAGAAACTAATCAGCTTTGACATTGTTTGTTCTGCCCTCAGGAATAGTAGATGTTCCAGACAGAAAAAAAAAAAATCTATATATAAGGATATTGCAAAAATGTACTGTTAAACCTCAATAAGAATAGCATTAGTAATCAGCAATGTTTATCTTTAATAACCTCCTTTAATTGTTAATACAGAAATATCCAACTATGAAGGTAGTTTTTTTTTTTTAATCCTATGAGGAAATAGTTTGCAGAGAATATTATTATTATTATTTACAGTTTCTTATTTTAGTGCAGTATATTCAGTCGTGCTTTACAATTGGAATAAAGAGCAGACAAAACCAGCCTGTGGTATGTTTTATCTGTAACCTTGTTTAAACCACATTTTCCTTATGCCCATTTATATATACATGTGGTCTTGGTTAAGGGATGGTCCATTTCATATAATTGGGAAATAAGAATAAAGGACTCATCGTTCTGCTGGTATAAAAGAACATTGCTTTTTATAAGATGGGCTTCTAGTAGGTGTTTAGCGGTTGGAAATGTCCAGTAAGATGCCGATTGGTGTGTGGTTTGTCACTCTCCATATTAACACTTTTCAAGGCTTATTACTCGTCCCTTTGGGCCAGATGCTCTAAGCTTCAAAAGTGATAAAATGGAGATTGAGAAACAACCAACCAATCAGCTTCTGTCTGACATTTTTCAAACACTGGCCCTTATTCAGATCTGATCGCAGTACAAATTTGTTTGGAAAATGGGCAAAACCATGTGCTCTGCAGGTGGGGCAGATGTAACATGTGCAGAGAGAGTTAAATTTGGGTGGGGTGTATTGAAACTGAAATCTAAATTGCAGTGTAAAAATAATGCAGCCAGTATTTACCCTGCACAGAAACAAAATAACTCACACAAATCTAAATCTCTCTGCACATGTAACATCTGCCCCACCTGCAGTGCACATGGTTTTGCCCATTTTCAAACAAATTTGTACTGCGATCAGATCTGAGTAAAGGCCACAGTCTGTGGCATGGCAGGTAGGAGCTGATTGGCTTGCTGTTTATAACTCTCCATTTTATCACTTTTGAAGCTTAGTACATCTGGCCCTTTATGAGAAGCACATCATTATTACTATCTGACAAATTGTGAGAAACTGATCTTCCTTATCACCATTAGTAAACATGAAACTGTTAACTGCATTTCTTTATTAATTATTCATAACTGTATTGTTAGCACTTTGCACTCTGTGTCAGTGCATTTTACTAAGTTATTGGCACATTTTTTACATGGAATATTCAATTTGGTAGGTATAAGGAATCAGTTCTTTGGAAAGATGAGTACAGGAGCAAGTGATTGTACTGATGTGGTGTCAGGCATCAAGCTGTTTCACACCTATGATTGTTTTTGAGGACAGGTGATGCGGGCAGTGTCATGGTGTGATGAAGGGAACAGAGGCAAGCAGTGTCACAGAGGGAGAATTAGAAAGTGGTACAAGCAGGTTCCCCAACAGCATGGTGATGTAAATCACAACACGCCTGGACAGCTGGATTATATAGATTAAGTCATTTTGTGCAGAAAGGAGTTTGGTTGCTTAGAACAAAGTGACAAATTGCAAATTGGATGGACAAATTGAGCATACGTGTCCAGCATCGAAGTTACAGTATCTCTATGTTAGCAGAATACCCTATAGAAGAAATTAATTTATTCTATAGAGCTATTGTGTTAGTTTTTGGATACTAGTATTTGCTGTTTAGAATAAAGGGAAGTTTATAGTATATCACATTGGGATGAACTGCACTTTAAGGTCAGGCTTAGTTGAACATTGCATTTTAACTATTTTTTTTTTTTAATGTATTTACTGTAGCTTCGTATATTTTGGTGTCCTTAGTGTCAGTAGATTTTTCTTTTAGAGTTATTTAATGGCCAAGCTTTAATATTAGGACCAACTATCCATATGTTTAATACAGCTCAAGTCTAACTCTAGCATACATTTATATCATGTGGCAAGTCTTAATAGACTTCACAATGACTTAGTTTCAATCTGACATCAACAAATACAAAATGAATGCCCACATTTCTCTCTTTCCTGGCAGACAATTATCTCTTCACACGTTTTTAGGATGAGATAATCCTGATTCTCAGCAGAAAATTCCCCTTTTCACCTTTTTATTTGCCCTCAGAGAGTCATCATAAGGGACCCCGCAGGCTTGATTTATCATATTGGATGGCCATGGTGTGATAAGATATGCCTGATTAATCTTGTAGAGCCAAAATCTAATAATTAAGCTACAGAGTTTCAATTCCATTCAGAGAAGTATGCTAATGTGTATTGACTGCAGACAGGGCCTTTCATTTTATTAGCACACTGTGAGTAGGGGATATGGAATTTTAATTGATGGGAAAGCTTCTTAATAAAATGACTAGGATAATGTATGACTGGGACAATGGGGTACAGGCAGACACAAATGAAGTCACTTTTGGAATTGCTTGCCACTTATAACGCTATTACTATATCAGCTGAATTAATATGGGGTATTCATCGTCATTTCTGTGCTTTTTATAGTTAAGCACATTTATATACTGTAGAATATGGCAAGCTACGTCCGTGCAGCATAACTTAGGTATTAATGTGCTGGTTAAGCAACAAACCATTGGAGTCATTCAGACCTGCTCGCTAGGATGCCGCGCCAAACGCACGCCCCCCACCCACCGGCCAGATCCCCTCGCTACGCTGCTAGTGACCGCACAGAGGTAAGAGCATTTGATGGATGCTCTCCATCGAAGGACTTTTCCTCTGGTCACAGCAGAAAGGTAGCCTCAGACTGATTTTTCTGCTGCACATTGTTGTCCGAATTGGGGATGGGCGCTGACGTCATGTGATGTCATCCACCTGCCCTGTGCAGGCAGGGGAATGCCTGCATTCCCTGGGGCTCCCCCAACATTCCTATGGTCTCACTCACCGTTCTGGTGGTCACGCGCATTAAACTCCGGGTGTCCACCCCGGAATTTCCCCACCTGTTAATTATGCAGCGAGCACCCCGGCGATTGAAAATATAACCTATGCACTGCGCAGTCCTGCACCATTGGGGATGGGGCCAAATTTGGACCTGTTTGAGCAGGTCTGAATCGGCCCCAATATGTAGCAGTTAATGCCACATATGGGTGCAGCTATAGTGGGTGCAGGGGGTACCATATCTACTGGACCCATATCTACTGTGCTATACACATGGACCACTGGGTCAAGGGAAGCCCCATGCCCTGCATTTCTAAAGAGTTCTATGTCGGCAGCTGCAGTGCAGTAGGGAAATCACCTGGAAAATGTGACTTTATTCAATACAGTCTCTCATGCCAACCTGCGGAGAACATCAGGGCAAAGATGAATTATTTGATGGGTTATAATAATACCTACCTACACTCCTGGAGCAGCGATGGCTGGGAGTATGGAACGGTTTGGTATGGGAATTCCAAGAGTTCCAATTGTGGCTCCCTAGAAAGGCTAGTTAAGGCCGCAGAAAAAAATCAGTGGTCAACCCTTGCCTAGGATAGCAGATCATTTTGCTAAAAGGGGTAACGTTAAGGCTAATAAAATAATTTTAAATCCAAGCCATCCTTGTTATTCTCTGTTCTCTCCGTGTTGTCCTCTGAGAAATATTATAGGTGTTTAGGTTGCAGTACTAGTCGGCTGCGGAATAGTCTTTTAAGTTTGAATTTGTGGTGTGTGAATTGTGAGTACTCCTTTTTTCTTTGGAATTTCACTTATGCATTTTTTAATGTTGTAGTGACAATAAAAATGATTTAATTTGATTGAGAACCAGAAAATCAGGTTCTCCTCCTTGCAACCAGGAAGAGTCAGCAAGTACCTGGCCCTCACCTGCAGCCAGCAACCAACCCATTTACCAATGGAATTGAGCGGAATTGTGTCATTGTAGTCATACCCACTTTCTGTACAATGTTGATAAATCTCTTAATTGTTTAATGGGGGCATGGCTATGTTGATACAAACATACAGCCATGCCCCACCACATATGTTATACCATTCCCCCAAACCAAATCCTGCTGTGCTAATTTGCCTGCTCCCTCAGAAAGAGGGACTTTAACATGCTGGCAAGTAGGATTCTGGCTGTTTGACATAGTGTACCTGGTCAATTTTCAGCTATTGACATATTTTCTCCTTAAAGAGGCTGGCCGCCATCAGATGACTTGTGTACATGCATATACAAAGTTTTTACTAAACATTTATTAATGGCTTTTGTAGCTTTCAAGCACATATTCAAAGAGGTAAAGCTGCTTATTGGTTTTAGCTGATGTCTCACATAGGGGGCAATTTTGGTTCACTCTTTCTGACAAATTCCTTCTTAGATGGACAAAACCATCTGCACTGCAGGGGGGCAGATGTAAAATGTGCAGAGTGAATTCGATTTGGGTGAGTTATTTTGTTGCTGTGCTGGGAAAATACTGGCTGCTTTATTTTTACACTGCAATATAGATCTCACTTGAAGTACAACCCCACCCAAATCTAATTCTCTCTGCACAAGTAACATCTGCCCCACCTGCAGTGCACATGGTTTTGTCCATCTAAGAAGGAACTTGTCAGAAAGATTGAACCAAAATAACCCCCATATTTACTGTGCATTAGATTTATCCATGGAGAAGCAGCCTAACTGGCCATGATTATTTAAATACATCTCTAAATAGCAAAGACAAATGCTGTAAAACAATTTATTTAGAACGCTGCAAGTTGATATGTGTATATAAGACATAAAAGTAATTTAAAAGTTAATAATATTTTTAAGAGATTTTGAGATTATGTTTCAGTACGGAGATGTGTGGCAAAGTATAACAGAAAAAAAGACCATTTGGCAAGTGTTTTTGTGGTTTAACTGTGACATTCAAAAGAAACCAACCACACTGTACTGTAATGCACGGCATCTATTAAAAGGTTTTTGTATTGACTCATTTATCATAGTATAGCAATTAAACAATCAGTAAAACATATATATAGGCATTTCATCCCCAACGTAATATTACTTAACAGCGGTACTACAGTATTTAGCATAAAACTCATTTCAGCACCTTAACCACAGAACAGCTCCTAGAAGCGCTGGATTGTGGCAATCTCTACATGTATCACATGTCAGATCATTTTTAATGCCAAGCCAATAAAAAATATCTGGTGGTGAGCCAGAAACAGAGAAATGTATGCCTGATACAGATTACGTTAGGAATTATGGCACTCTATATTTTTCTTATCTTTTGGCACCTGCGTGTTTTTAGCTGTACTTAAACGAAAACTCTGAATGCTGCATCTTTGCAGGTGAGTGCTTTGCAGGGCAGTCAAATCATTGCAGTTTAGCAACAATAAAATCAATGGACAATTTGAACTAAATATCTTTAATACTAAGGGGCTGATTTATCACCATTTCCCTCTGAGGATGTCGATGTGCTGCTATCTCCTTTCTTGCCCCCCCAATTTATACTTACTTGCCCGAGGATCAGCTCTATAGTGAACTGCTGCTTTGTAGCAGGAAGCCCCTGGAGGCTGACTGGTGAGTATGATTTTTAGCTGATCACACTGGCCCAGTCCCCAGTGGCCTCTGATCCCTGTGATTCGCCAGCTGAAGCTAGTATTATTCTCACAGGGCTCATAGCGATTTTTTTTCACATTTGTTTTTCTGTAAATTTACCCACATACAGTAACATTTTCCAGTATAAGTATGGGAGATGTAATCTGCTTACTAAAAATAATGCAAATTAAGGGATTGGAAATTAAAAGAGATCCCTCTAGGGGGTAGAAGGTGGCATTGTGAAACAGAGAAGGGGGGAAGCAGGGACTCTTTACCTGGGCCTATTGGATGGGTCTGAAGGGAGGGGCGGGTCCTAACACCCCCCTCCCCCTTCCCTATTGTAAATAGTGGTTATGGGGAGCAAGAATAGTGACACGCTGCTGTGTGCTGCATTGGGGAAAGAGGCAGCTGCAGAAGCCTTCCTGCTTCCTCTTCTCTCTTCCTGAGTGATGTGCGGGGTGAGCTGGGAGTGATTAATTGCAGCAGACTCCATGCTGGTGCCTTATTGCATGCATGTGCATCTTTGTGACCGCACATTAACTAGAATTTTTTACATTTCCTAAGAAGGGGGCTGACCACACCTTCCTGCATTGGCCATGACCCCCTTCCCTCCAAGTACCTGAGCCGATCATAGCTATTGGCACCCCTGCATATGATGATTATTGGTGGCAAACCAAGTACAGTATACACATGGGGTGGGGTGGTACACTGTATGATGCGTACAAGTCTGCATATGGTAGAGTATACATGCTGGTACTATGCATGCAATCCAGGAGCCCATTTTGGATTTCTGTCTAGTGCTGAGTACACACTCCACAGTTTGCTGAATAAGCCATATAGCCACAGATTACCGCCAGACTCCCGGGGAATACAGTCACTAGGTCGATAAGCATTAGGTCAACACCACTACGTTGACATTACTGAAGGTCGACGTGGGGTAATGTTGACAGGGTCATTAGGTCGACACAAACATTATGTCGACATGGGGAAGGTCAACAGTCAAAATGTCGACATTGGGTTTTTCACTTTTTTGGGGTGCCGATATGTGCTGACAGGTGGTATTTCATTCCCTACAATACCATTCACTAGAGCATGGTGGAAGAATAAAATAGTGTCGCGAGGCACCGTGCCCAAAGCATGGCGAGTGCAGCCAGCCAAGCGAGGGGATGCGGTGCACTTTTTTAGTGTCCCTGATGACCTAACCCCATGTGGACCTTCATGTATGTTGACCTAGTGGGGTCGACCTAGTTGGTATCTATCTAATGATCCATACCCACTCGCGGGTGAACAGCATAGTGCATACACAGTAACCGATATTAGTAATTATATCGGTCATTGACGTCACTTGACCGACTGATGTAATTTGCCCCCAGCTACATGCAGCTGTTGATGGCATAGTCAACATTGAGCATGCACCGTTAATGATATTGAGCAAACACACTATGCATCATTAACGATCTATCACTCTGCGTGTACCAAACATTACTTTGGCCCTTATTCAGATCTGATCGCAGTACAAATTTGTTTGAAAAATGGGCAAAATCATATGCACTGCAGGTGGGGCAGATGTAACATGGGCAGAGAGAGTTAAATTTGGGTGGGGTGTGTTGAAACTGAAATCTTAATTGCAGTGTAAAAATAATGCAGCCAGTATTTACCCTGCACAGAAACAAAATAACTCACACAAATCTAACTCTCACTATGGATTTTACATCTGCCCCACCTGCAGTGCATATGATTTTGCCCATTTTTCAAACAAATTTGTACTGCGATCAGATCTGAATAAGGGCCTTTGTGAGGTCCGCAGTGCACAACTTTCAATTTGATAAAACACCTATCACTTACGTTATTCAATGTAACTTAAAAGTTGCATATTGTGCTTCAATTCATATACAATTATACCATCTGGAAAGACCTTTTCAAAGACTGCAAGTTCTTCTGAGCAGTGCTGCCTTATTTTCCTAGTGTGCCTATTGCCTGCCTGTGTTGTATTACACAATGCCTAGCTTACATTATATAGAAAAACTGTACTACTGCTAGAAAACTGGCCCTGTAAAACAATATTCTGTTTATAAGTCCCTGTCACCACAAGCACTCATGATAAATTGAATGTTTTTATTGATCGGTAATTTAACCCCGTAAATGTCTGAGATGCAAGAAACTTAATGCTGTGTGTATGATTTTTATTGATTTTCAGTTAACAATATTTAATGTTAGAGAAGCCGCAAAATAGAAAAACATTTATTTTTATAAAAAACGCCAAAGTCCCTGGGGCGAGATATCATTGGATGCTCCTCTGCGCTATTGTTACATCAACATGATGCCATGCACACGTCTTACAGCTTTCACGAAGGAGCAATGCTTTTGTTATGCACGGCATACACTATATTCAGGGAAACTGCAGTGTCGGGGGGAACAATTCACAGTATTTTCAGAGAGAGGTGATTCATGCATGTATACAGAGGGAGAAAGTAATAAGTGAATCAGAATACACATTACAAGCGTGGCGTTATTAGGACAATCATCACGCGCCAGACTATAAGGAACAGGTTGAGCTATTTCTGGCTTTGTTCTGTTCTATTTCAATTTACCTGGGGGGAAACTGAAGCAGGTTCTATTGAAATAATTGTTTCACAATCAGGACGTTATTAGCCCCTAGCCCTGCTAGTCACACAGTGATCAGATTATCTGTATTCGTGCTTTGTAACACACAGTGTTGGTGGGCAAAATGGCTATTAGGTTAGATAGTATAAGCAAACATGTGTATATACTGTAGTACAAGTGTATTATTGGGTAGTACTAATGCAAAATATTGGTACTGGATGCTCTGGTATAATGTTACTAAAGCTTTTAAAAATGAAAATATGTGTTGTTGCCCATAGCAACCAGATTCTGTATATAATTGCGTCCAAAAAAAAGGATAGACAGATTCTGCTTGGTTGCTAAGGGCAGTTTCACCTCTTTTCACTTTTAGAAGCTATAGAAAATGTACACAGGGGACTGTACTTTGATATATTACACAGGCAGACTCTTTGTGCACAGCATGTACACAAATGCAGCTACATGAGTAATCCCCTATACTGTCAGTATATCTTGAGGGATTTACTAGGTTCTAAGTCACAAGTTTCCTGAAGACATCTCCTTATTTCTTATTTATGCTGCTGGTTCTAGAAGGCTTTTCTGGTACTGTGAGTTTAAATGATTTTAACTACAACATTTGGTAGAATGCAATGTCAGATACAGACATTTTTTTTATTTAATTGCAGAGAAAAGGTCAAGTAGATCATAGCTAATTCTCCTGTCAATCTTATAACAATTCTTGTTTTGTATCCTGCTGTGCCCTGTTTTGAAGAGAAGTGAAGAGATACTGCATTTCATCATGAGATAGCTAATGAGAAAGGGAATGAGGTCGCACTCTGAAAGTTAGCCCTGGTTATCCAAGTCAAGGAGTTAATGAGTGTAGGATAAAATGATGTCCAAGATGATGTGCTGTCAAATACTCCACTCACATAAAGGGGTCTATTAATTAAGGAAAATAAGCTTTTCCTTATACAAGGGGGCAGCATTGGCAATACCAGTTCTGTTACTAGGGACAGACCCCCAAGCCAAAGCATGGGAACACTTAACAAGAATTATGGTTATTATCAACATTTTATGAATAAGTTAATAAAAACATGTTTGCTTTTTAAATTAACGGTTTCATATTTAATAACTTAATATATTTAATAACGTATTTTTTCTGGAGAATAGTTTTTACATATATGTGTATTTCTTAGCTTTTGTATGTATTAATTTGTTGTTGTTTTTACAATGTGGAATTGAAAGACCAATAGCTTTATTTATGTTGAGTTGTAAATCCTGATCGTGTTTATGCCTGATCTTTAAAAGAGCAATGATTGACTAGCCAAGTCTTGCTAGTAAAATCATTGCCCTTTTAAATATTTATTTATTATTGATTCATATAGTGCACATATTTTGCAGCGGTGAAAAGAGAATATTTGAACATTCACATCAGTCCCTGCCCCAGTAGCACTTACAATCTATATTCCCTACCACATGTACACACACACACACACACACACACACATTCATTCTAGGGTTTATTTTGTTGGAAGCCAATTGATCTACATTGTGGGGGAAGCCCATGCTAAGAATGGGGAGAATATACAAACGCTGCACAATTAGGTCGTCTTAAACACAATCAGAAGCGCCAGGATTTATTATCCCCAAGGCAAGCTTTTATTTCAACAACACATGTATAAACTGGCTAGCTGGATCATGCATATGCAGATCCCTGGTGACTGGCTCGCCAAAGCGTTATAGAGTATTGCTTAGCTACAGTATCCTGAAAATTATTTTTGATAATAATTCCCGGCTCTCAGTCTCCCGGCTCCTGCACCATATAAAAATTGACACTCAGAAAATGGCTGCCTCCACAATGTAGACAGTTTTTGAGGATGCTAGAGTAGGCGGCGGCCTCCTCTAGCAACCTTAAACCGGTCTGCTGTATGGGGGCAGCCATTTTCTGATTGTTACTTTTTATTAGCTGCAGGAGCCAGGACCCAACAAGCGCCAGCCACTTTTGAAGCTTAGTGCATCTGGACCTCAGTTACAGTCAGTCACCACTTGTGTAAACAACACCGGGCCTGATTCAGACCTGATCGCTGCTAGCAGAAGCCAGTGATCAGGTAGATGCTGCCCCACTATAGTGAAATCCTACCTTGCGAATGGATGTGTACAGCTAGCAAAGAATTTCCAGAGCTAAAATGTACATGAAAGCCACTCACCATCAAATTAATTTCCCACTGGAAACAGTTGCAAGCTAGGACTAGTCAGGGACTTACTCGGCGGCTGTAATGAATACAGGCATACCTGTCCTGGAGCTGACATCACATACCCTCCCCTAAAACAAACACCCGATCTGCCCCCCCAGATGTCCACTTGCTATCAAAGTAGCAGGAGTTGCTCACACGCATAGTGATGCATGCGCAGTTTCTCGATAATCGGACGTTGTGCGAATACGCTCAGCAGCGATCATGTCTGAATCAGGCCCCCTGATTAGTATATTATGTATAATAGTATATTATGTGTAATAATGAATAACCTTGGCATATACATTCGGTTGTGTTTGGTTCACTATATTTTCCAGTCCCCCTTGACTTTTATTTGACCTTCTTAAAGACATCTATTTTGTAAGAAATCATTTATTGAGGAGAACTATAATGAAACAATCCACATAAATCCCTGAAAGCCTTTAGCTTTTTTTCCATTGCTTTTATAGATAACCAACTCTTCTTCTTGAGTGGCTGTTCTGTTATTCTAATCACATGCTTACGTTTTCAGCCTTGCACTATAAGCAATAGAACATTTCTGGTGCATTTTAGTGGTTATAGCAATAAGTGATTTTCATTTCTACAAAACTCTTGCCAGAGCATTGAAAGTAAACACTTCTATTTGTTGGCAATTTCACACAATTACGCCAATGATCTATTTGTTTTTAATTTTAACACTCCCATGCAACATTTCTTTCTGTATTCAATGTATGATGTAAAAAATATTGATGAAATGTATGTATTAAAAATATTTTTTTTTCTAATTTATATATATATATATATATATATATATATATATATATATATATATATATATATCAAGGTGGGGGTGCGGCGGCACTCAGAAATAAAGAGGCAGACAGGCGGCATATGAATCCGACGTTTCAAAACCCTTGGTTTTTTTTATCAAGGTGCAGCAAAGAACGTTCTTTGCTGCACCTTGATAAAAAAAACCAAGGGTTTTGAAACGTCGGATTCATATGCCGCCTGTCTGCCTCTTTATTTCTGAGTGCCGCCGCACCCCCACCTTGATATATTACTGAGCAGTGTTTGCACGCTGCCCATGTTTTGGAAGGCACCGGAATTTGTTGCACGTTTGTGCCTCTAGCTTGCAGCTAGACTTGGCTACCATCGGTGTGCTAACCCCATGCATTTGTATATATATATATATATATATATATATATATATATATATATATATATATATATATATATATATATAGCAGTTGAAGGTTGGCGCCCTTTTTTAGACCTTTTCACTGGCACACACCTCAGAAAGGACAGTGAAAACTACATTCTGAATAATATACAACTGTATACTGACTGTACCTGTCTTCGAATACATATTGGTCAAGGTCGGCCTCATAATGAGAGGGTCCACCTGTCAATAAGAACCTTAATCCGAGCAGTCCAAAGATGGCATAATGAGTGTACACACACCTGATTCTATATAGGTAAAAATCATCTAACAGAACCATCCCTATAATTGGAACAGTTCTATGATTGGATAGATTATCGGGAATAATACCTTAGAAACCCTCAATCCACCAAGCTATTTGTTCGTGCGCATGCGGACATAAAAAGTTCATTATACCGATTGAACCATTGAGAGAAAAGGTCTTAGAGCTACAGTGCACCTCTGAATTTCAAAGGACCTAGTTTATAACATCTGGTTGCAGTCACATTCAACTCATGAAAGCTGTGGAAATTATGTCAATGCTTTTTGCAAACCCCTGATGAAGTCACATGTAGGGACGAAACGCGTTGGGATAGTCTATTTGCTATTGTGAAATATACTACTGAACCTTTTATGGTCTGAAACAATCACCACTGAAGTGTGGAACAAGAGACTTTTTAATAAATGTTTATAAATTCTGGACTTTACTTTTATTAATGCGAAATTTGTTAAAAGGCTATATAGACCCAATCACTAAAGGTCTAAAAAAAAAAAAGGGCGCCAACCTTCAACTGCTATCCACATTCCCTTTGTCCCCATCCAACAGGAGTCCTTGTAGGTCAGGCAGCGCAAACATAATAACTACTAAGTTGGAGGCAGGAAACAAGAGTCTGTTCCCCATATATATATATATATATATATATATATATATATATATATATATATAAATATATATATTGATCCAATACTGCCGGCACTCATAAGTAATAGTCAACAACTTGCTCAGGTGCCAGAATACTTGAAAAGATAGCATCCAATATCCCAATTAAGCGATAACAAACGGCACTCAGAGACGTCCAACTGGTTTAAAGGGCTTTAGTGGTAGACATACAGGGTAACCCTTTTTTGCAAAAATTGGGATATTGGATGCTATAAATATATATATATATATATATATATATATATATATATATATATATATATAATGGACAATATGCCGGCACACTCCACTCCAAAATCCCTTCTGCCCAGGTGCAGGTACTGTAGGTAAGAAACAATACAGGCAGGCGGTCAAACCGCACACATGGGACTTGTCTCCTCAGTAATAAAGATCAGGCATCAGCCGTTTAAAGTGCAAGCCTTCGGGAAAGTTTATTATCCCGTAACACGTTTTCTAGCCTGAGGACGGGATAATAAACTTTCCCGAAAGCTTGCACTTTAAACGGCTGATGCCTGATCTTTATTACTGAGGAGACAAGTCCCATGTGTGCGGTTTGACTGACTGACTGCCTGCCTATATATATATATATATATATATATATATATATATATATATATATATATATACACAGTATATATATATATATATATTTATATATCATACACACCTACTTTTCAAGTCTCCTCTCTACTTTTCAAGTCTCCCCAGCACAGGGAAACACCTATGATTCACAGGATCCCCGGGTCAGGGGTGGAGCTGAATGTCATGATTCAAGCCATTCAGCTCCTTTCCACTGCCCAGCGGCTGCTCACTTCACTGGCTGGGAGGATGTGAGAGTCTCCTGCAGCTTCCTTGAGGATAGGCAAGCATGCTAAGCCTAAGCCAGTTTTATTTCTGAAGACTCAGAATGAGCTTAATTGATGAAGCCTGCCCTCACTCTCCATATATGATCCCCAGAATCCTTAGCGGGATTTTGTCACCACCCCCTTCCAGTGTAAATGTATTTATTTAGTTACAGTTTCTCATACAGCGCAGCAAATTCCATTGTACTTTACAATTAGAAACATTGATACAACAATCTGGATATTTATAGACATTGAAAAAAGGTAGGAGGTCCCTGATCACAATCTTACAATTTATAGATATGAGCAAATATCCTGAATGCAGTAGTGCTTCTTCTACTTAAAGTGTGAAAAATATATCTTATCAAAAAAACATAGTATGTGGCCTGATTTAAACTGTTAGCAGTTTGTAAAACATAAGGTCCTTGTGTTTATATAGAGATGAGCCCACATAAAATTTGGAAACACCTATCGAAATGCACCATCTCTACCATCTGCTGATTTAAAAATTCACATTGTGCAAAGAAAACTTTTGGCTTCGTAAAAACTGTAAAACAAATTGTTTAATCCCTATTATCAATGAAAATAGTGATTCACTCAACTTTTTCCATCAGAAATGGTTACCAATTGCAGGTCACACCTGCAACTTCCTTGATTGTGGTCTATGCATACACATCTCTGGGGGGAAATTTGCTAAGATGGAGGTTCTATTTCACATGAGATATTGCTATGGGCAACCAATCAGACATTCTTTTTCACAACTTGGGAATCAACGCCATCTGAATATGTCATGCTTCAAAAACTTAGTCTTTCTTTTAGCTTAATTAATTTACTGTAGGTCTCCATACTAGTATATGGGGATGCTGGGCCAAATCAGGACAGGAAGGCAAGCAGAGATTTTCCATGTTATATTTATAATGAATAGCTCCAATACTTACTTTTAATAAAAGTAGGTGAAAAAGTAAATTTTCATCTACTTTTGTAGAAGTTTAGAGATAATGGGGTGTATTCAATGACTTTTGCGAGCTGTGGCAGTGAGCAGTGCTAGGTTTTTGTAGTGAGGTGGAAATGATATGTGCGGTGGCTAAAACAGCGAGGCTTGCGGCTAAATGCAGCGGGCTCCCTGCATTAGCCGTGAGCCTCGCTGTTTGTGGGAATCCTCGCCATCTTGTGACAGCGTGGATTCCCCCGGAACGTTGAATAGGGTGAGCGGCCAGCATGGGAGTTAAACGCTTGTTTTCGGCGATCCCTGACATTTAACCCCCCTCGCCAGCCGCATTGAATACGGGCCAATGAAAAGACTCATGTTTGTTTCTTTAGTATTACTGTCCGTTATTTTAGAACATTTGCTGCATAAACACATTCATGCATTTCATGTCTTTTCTGCTGCCATCTATTTTTTATATTTAACTTTTTCATTTACCGATTGAACAGCTTTTACATCTTCTTTTGTGTATTTTTATATTTATTTTTTTCTATTATAAATACAGAGGTACATAAGTAAATATCTTTCTGAAAATATGTTTTGCAGCATATAAAAAGTAATCCATCAAGCTTGTTAACTCTTATGTCCAGAGCTTTTCATGTCATTGTTTTCACTTAAGAGACCCTTAAAACTCTTTAAAGCCTTGAAAATTCTTCTTTAATATTGGAAGAGTACTTCAGTTTATTCTCAATTCCTTTTCCTTTTTGTAATTTGGCCAGACTGAGACTGTGATATGTTCCTAATACTGACAGAACTGATGAAAACCTGGAAATTGACCACTTGCGGTGAAAATATTGCTTGCCTAGAATAAAAGCTTGAAATCAATAAAATCTTGAACTGGCCTTCATTGATTTTTTGATCATCCTCCGGTTAGAAGCAAAGCCGGGGAAGAGAAATGATGAATGGTGTCCTTCTCTTTCTAGTAAAAGTTGCGTGCAGCGTAGAAAGATTGCTATAGTGCAAATAGCTAAGAAAGCAATAAAGAAAAGCATTAGGGAAGTGTGGGGATTTTCATGTGATTGGGTATGGATAAGAATATTCTTTGCTGTTAACCTCTTGAGTGATGGTTAAGGTTCTACTGTAGATACCACTTTTGGATGTAGAGTATGTTCTTATTATATTTCACAGGATATTTAATGGTGGTTACTGAACAGCACAAACCATTGTCATGTAGCATTTCACCCTGCATACAGCTGCACTGTCTTTGGGCGTATAACTTTTTTTTACCAAGAAGAGCCAATTCTGGAATCCCAATGATCTTGTTGTCTCTGATGAACTATTCAGAATATAAATTTTAATATACAGTAAATAATCAGTATACTGTAAACTATGCAAGGAATCAAGCTTTGACCCAATCAGCCATATGGAGAATTGTGCTTCTGTATGTTCCACTTCCACAGCACAAATTGCTTGTACTGGGGTCAGTGTGCACTTAACTGTAGGTGTCATGCACCACTGATGTGGAAACTGCATTACAGAACTTTGCTACCATTTGTGTATCAATAGGAAAATGTTATCCAATTGCTTTGAAACACTTATAATATCTAGTTGGGGCCGCACCTGCAACTTGCAATGGTCAAACTCGTATCCAGATGTTTTCTAATGGATAACATTAAACTTTGCCAATGTGATAGGGTGCAAATTCTCAACTTGCATGTGAAACCTTACTAAAACTTGTCAATATAAAAAGCCGAGCTTTGGATAGGTAAGTTTGTCAAAATCATGCACAGATCATTGAGATCCGTGAATGCATCTGTGTTTAAATGTTATAATAAAAGTTTAAAAACAGAAAAAAAACATGTGAGGTCCCCCAATAAGCATAACCAGCCTAGGGTTCTTTAACCTGGTCCTGGTTCTAAAAGTACACATAAAATGTGTAGGGTTCTCCTGTATTTAAAGACCAGCACCAGACTTCTGGATCCTTCCCGGTTCTAAAAATACAAGGAACAATACAAGTAGGAATCCCCCCCGTAGTTATAGAACCAGCCCTGTAGTATCAGCCTAGAAAACAATGCAGATGACTTATGTCTTCTTTATGCAATGATACTTTATTTCTCTATTATGTTGTGGTGCTAATATAATGTGCACACTCCACCGAAGGTGACTATTCTATTCTTGAAAAGCGATATACTGTACTGTAGGGAACAAATTATTTTGTGATTTGGTGGAAAAAAACTCCTGTGTTTCTCATAGAACAATGGTGTGCCGGAAGCCTAGGAATTAGTGCTACACATAACAGATGTGATTTACACAAACATATAAGAACTGAGCTGAAATAATAACTAAAACGGTACATGCTTAGCCTAGCACATATCCTGTTGGGACCAAATATTTCATACATGCGGAATTCAATCTACAGTAGTGGACATACACATTCATATGAAAGATCAGTTTAGCAATCCAGCAATCATCAGAAACCAATATATTTAAAGCGTTTACTGATATGTAATATCAGCCCTGCCTGGAAGGATCCTCTGTTTTATTAGACTGCTCTAAAAGGAATACATCACCGATGACGGACAGGGCGACCAAACAGCATTTTAAATAACAATCCAAAAGCGTTTATCTTCAAGATATTTTTAGGTTGGACTTGAGATCAGGAGCTTCTAAGGTAGTTACAAAGTGATATATCTTAGCACATGGAGATGGATCTGTATGTACATTGTACTGTTTTCCTGTTGTGGCCTTGTACAGGCTGTGCTAGCAGGAGATTTCCTTAGTCATTAAAGTACAAAACTTCTTTCAATAAAGAGAGTGCTTTGACGCAGATTGGTTAGTTTGTGTTAATAAATTTCCCTTGCTCTTTACTTTCTTTATCCAAGTAAAAGTTTCAGTTTAGCATTGTATAGAGTCAATTTCTGTTTACCTTAAAGCAATATTTATGACCATTTTATTACCTCAAATGGTCCTTATTTGTGGTAGTAATATTGGGGTTGTTTATTCCACAACCTTAAACATAAGTTACATACAGTCTGTGTACTGTGTACTTTTGTGGTACTTTTGTGGCCTTTTTTGTAAACTGCAGTGCAGGAATACAGAGTCAGATTTGTCTGGCCAGGAGTGGGGTATTACCCAATGGGCAGCACTGACTTTAAGCTCCTCCCTCTAATGTGGAAGTGTAGAGCCTACAGCACTGCCTTTGTTTAAAAGAGGAGCCCTTTAATATAAAAATATAAGCATGGATGGGGAGGGGTAAACACGTTATTTTGTATTAGTAATCTTCCCTGGCTGCATATTCCTCATCTCTGTGAAATCCATACCTCTTTCTTTCTTTCTCTCTTTCTATCTATAATCCCCGTTTCTCTCTCACCATCTCTCTCTCTGTGGGTGAGATGTACTAAGCTTTGATGTACTAAGCTCCTAACTGTCATTTTTCAAAGACAGTCTGTGGCATGGCAGTAAGGAACTGATTAGCTGGCAGTTTATTACTCTACATGTTATCACTTTGAAAGATTAGTACATCTGGCCCTTTCTCTCTGTCTCTCTTTCTCTCATCACCATCTTTCTCATCACAATTTCCATCACTCTATTTTCCCCAATATATCTCTCTACCCCATGTATTTATTTATCTCTTTATTGTCCCCATTTCTATCTCTCTCTTTTCCATATATTTATACCCCATCTCTCCCTCTCTCTTTTGTCCCTCATCTCACTCATCCCCATCTCTATCATCTCCATCTCTCTCTCTCTCTCTCTCTCTCTCTCATCTTCGTCTGTCTCTCCCTATTTTTTTGCTATCTCTTTGGCATGTCATTCCCAATATTCTTCTTAATCCTATTTAGTCAATGTAGTAGCCTACTTTCATGTAAAGTTACAGTAGAACACTATTGTATTAACAATGTTGGTAAACACAAGAAGAATTATAAGTCCAGGACTTCTTAATAAACATATGGGGAATGCTGAACTTCCACTACCTACTAAAATTAAACAGGAGGCTTCTTAATTGCAATACAACAAACAGGGTGAGTCTTGATAATACTAATGGGTACTTATGTATTATCTGGACTCCCTTGTTAAATGCACCCCATTTTTTCATACCCCTACTATCCAACTACGCATGGAGTTGATTTTATATAGTGTGGCGAGCGCAGCGAGCCACCGTGCCCGAAGCGTGGCGAGCGCAGCGAGCCCCGCGAGGGGATGCGGTCTCATAAGAAAAACGGGAGTCCAGATATTACATAAGTACCTACTAATGTGCTGTATACAGGGGCAGATTGGGATGAAAAATATGCCTGAATAAAATCAGGAAGCAAGGAGAAATAGGGAGGCAGGATGAGGGCCATGGAGAGTGGACATTGGCCATAGTACCAGTGGGTATAACCTAATACTGAAAGTATGGCCAAGCCCTCTCAAAAAAATGTGAAAAAAAAGTACTCTTCATTTTTCCACGTCATTAACTGACTGGACATTATGTGCAGCACTGAGAAGGGAGTTAATTATTCCCCCCAGTAATGATCAGCAAATGGCCCAATCACTTGTACTACTAATGCAGAGTGCTGATTTTGCAGTGGAAAGCGGGGGACTGCAGAAGTTTGCCACCTCCTAAGTTAATACATTTTCATACAGAACTACAATTCTAAAATAATAAGTTGAGCACCCTCTTTTAGAAATTACAACCCACACTTATTTTTGGTCACACTAACAGGACACTCTTTAAGAGGAACATTTATTATTAAACTTCTAATTACAATTTAGTGCTTCGTTTGGGTTTGTTTGCATGAGTTTGCGGCATTGATTTGTTGAAAGATGTTTTCACACTTTTAATTGGCTCAATAAAGTGACACAGGAACCTTGGTGCATTGATTACTAGCCTCTGTGTCAAGACACCTTTATTCTTTTTGCTGGATATGTTGTAACAATTGATGGGTAAAAGGGAGTTGAAACATGCTAAAAAAGACAAATCATGAGTGTACTGTCAGTACTACAGCTTATAAGGGGGTTGTCAGTTCCCAACCTGACTAGCAGCGATATAAATTCTATATGTTATATATGTAACCAGTGCTCCACATAGTGATCAACTAATACTGTAATTATCCAATAGAAATCAACTAAAACACATTTCTAAAAAAAATATTAGAAGTCAGTTTGTCATGCATTGATAAGGTTAATCAGACTATGTGTGGCACTATTACAATGGGTGTTAAGTGCAAGCGGCACCTTGGGCATGATGTGGGGCATTGCTACTATGGGCATTATCTGTGGCACTACTGTGGTCATTATCTGTAAGGAACACTACTATGGTGGGCATTATTTGTGGCACTACTACTGTGGGTGTTACAAACAAGGGGCACTACTACTTTGGGCACTACAGTGTATCAGCATATATAAAACGGGTGCTACTTTATAGCATAAAGTGACTAAGGGGCACTTCTGTGTGAAGTAATGTGAATAATAGGCACTACTGTGTATTGTAATGTGAATAAGTTACACTACTATGTGGTACAATATGAATCAGGGGCAATATGATCAGTGTAATTTGAACAGGATTGTGCTACTGTGCATTGCATATTTAATTGGAGGTACTATTGTGTGGCCACATCCCTTCTTTGTGAGACCACACCTATTTATTGTGACATACACTTAAGATGAGCACTGTCCCTTTGTTACAGATGGGATGGCACAAATTTATCGTTTGCAGAGGAGGGCGCTAAACACCCAAGAATCTGCCCTGAATCTCACATATTATTTCAATAACCTTATATGTGTACTAATATTTCAATAAGCTTATATGTGCAGTACTATTATGATGACCTTATACATGTTTTATTATTGCCATGACCTTATATGTTTAGTATTATTGCAATTATCTTATAAATGCAGTATTACACTAGATGTACAAGGTCATAGACGTATATTATTCCAATGTTTTGTTTTTACTTTGTTACATTTGTATTATATATAAAATAACTGGTTCATTAGATTAGTACAGTACTGTATGCTGTTTTAAACCAAATACATCGAACAACTCCCTATTTGCTAATCTTTTAACTAATCTATTTTTATATCTATACATCTTTTATGCTCTGTTAATGTCTCTCACATTTTAGGTAATATTCTTCTGCACATGTGGTAATGGAATATTAACCATTTTAAGAATTTAATTATGAAGAATAAAATGTAAATTTAGAAGCTCCATTGTAGTTCTCAGGTAGCTTGACTCTTGATTAGCCTACAATCCAAATGTACTGGGCATATTGTTAAACACAACAGGGGTGAAGATAATCTCACATATCACATAATTACCATGATTGTTCTTGATATCACTGTCACTCATAAAAAAGCATGATTTATGATCTACGTGGCTTCTCTGTAAGAAAATGGAACTCCCCAATCTCTGAGTCCCACCTGGGAGTACATTAATTTCCCTGGCATTGATTTATTATCAAGACATTAGAGAGAGTAGGAGAGCTGTGGGAGATGTAATGCTATAAGCTCATGTTAGAGGGAAGCACAGGAGAACCAGTAGCAGCAAGTTACAGTACAAGGCCGATTCTGCATCATATGACTTTACTGCCGAGGAATAGAAATAAAAGTCCCGCTAAAAATGAGATGGAGAACCAATAATCCTAAAGATAAATGTGTTTACCTACATGTAGAACACAGAATGAGACATGCTTTCTATACTTGTTGTTTTTTTAAGAAAAAAAAATCTTTTTTACAAATTTATGCTAAAAAAAAAATATTTTTTATGATAATTTAACCTACAAGTTAAATGATATTGTGTTCATTGAAAATGGTTTATGGATTATGAAGGAATTCCACTAAGGTGTAAATCTGCCATTCGTAACATAAACGCTGTTCTTAAAGGTGTCACAGACTAGTATGAACTCTAGATAACCTCGCAGCTACACAAGCAGATAATATGGGAACGCTGAGAACTGATTGAGTAATAAAATTGCATTTAATAATGTTTAAGATAAATTATAAAAGTCTAATCCTGAATCCTGATTAAATAGCTTAGTTAGTTATGTGACATTAATTGTGCTTTTCAATTTTTATGGTATTCTCAATTTTTTTTTTTTTTTACATCACAGTTGTTCATATATTTTATGGTGAGCTGCATATATTGTATTAATAAAACATATTGTATTGTTTTATATTAAAATACATATCTCACAACATAGGCTGTGGAAAGGAGTGCTGATAGACAAAGAAGCAGTATAAAGGAAGAATAAACAGCAGCATAGTGCTATATATAATATGTGCAGGTTGAGTATCCCTTATCCAAATTGCCGTTATCCAAATTATTCTAAAACCCATAGTTTCCAGAATGTACTTTTTTTTCTTTTTTTTAAAAAACCTACTGGGAACATCTGCAACTGGCACTACTGGGGATACAATATGTAATTGGCACTACTGGGGACATGATCTATAACTGGCACTTCTGGGGACATGATATGCAACTGGCACTACTGGGGACATGATCTGTAACTGGCACTACTGGGGATATGATCTATAACTGGCACTACTGGGGACATGATCTATAACTGGTACTACTGGGGACATGATCTGTAACTGGCACTACTGGGGACATGATATGTAACTGGCACTACTGGGGACATGATCTGCAACTGGCACTACTGGGGACATGATGTGTAACTGGCACTACTGGGGACACGATCTGTAACTGGCACTACTGGGGACATGATACATGATATGTAACTGTCACTACTGGGGACGTGATATGTAACTGGCACTACTGGGGACATGATATGTAACTGCCACTACTGGGGACATGATATGTAACTGGCACTAAATACGTGCAAGAAAATTATTGCTTGGCATTCAAATTCAGTGCCTGAGATAGTACACAAACTTTGTTTCATGTTTTAAAACTAGTTTCATGCACAAATAAAATAGATTTGTGTGTATTTCATGCGGTTGATGTGTTTATGTAACATAAATGCAAGATACATCCTTGAAATCTAAAAATATTTCTAAATCAGGAATAATCCATTATCCAAAATGCTTCTGGTCCCGAGCATTTCGGATAAGGGATACTCAACCTGTATTAGGTAAGAACCTCTAATGGAGTGCATGTGTAATTAATGACTATATAAGTATTTAATGCTTTTATGGTGAAGTTTCGGGAATACCACTACAACATTCATTTAATAAACTTGGTAATTATTGGCCTGATTTAGAGGTGCATTACTCAAGTGCGCTGGTGATTCCTATCTCCCCAACATCAGTCACAACATTTATTACTCAAGCAGCCATGTATGTCGCAGATTCTTCCTTGTAACTTTCTTAAGATATGACCACTGTGGCTGCTATGCTGTGGGAGAGCATGCAGTCGCATACCTAAATATGCTTGTGACACTCCCAGAACACACCAATGGCGCCTCCTATGTATTACCACCTAGTCCCCACCATGAACAGCCCATGGATAGCAGAAGCAGAACATAGGTACTGTGTGCACCTCTGAATCAGGCACTGTAGGGGTTATTCTGATTCACCCGGAAAGGCACAATCTCTCTAATGGACAAAACCATATACACTGCAAGTGGACTAATGTAACATGTGCAGAGAAAGTTAGATTTGGGTGTTTTATTGTTTCTGTACAGGGTTAATACTGGCTGCTTTATTTTTACACTGCAATATAGATATCAGTTTGAAGTACAAACCCCACCCAAATCTAACTCTATCTGCGCATGTTACATCTACCCCACCTGCAGCGCATATGGTTTTGTCCATTAAAGTGAATCAGAATAACCCCCTGTATCTTTTGCCACAACAAGTGAGCTGTCAAATCAACCTGTATATCTATAGAAGACGTATAGACTGCTTACAGTATGTTGTCTACTCTACTCTTCTCTCCCTTTGCAGTTCTGCCTTGGATTATCTAGTTGGATTCTGAATTTATTCGCCTTCATTCCATATTAAATTGCAGGTGCTTTTCCTATTTCTGGAAAAGAGCAATATAATTTCTTTGACATTTCCAATACTTACTATATCAATCCAAATGAATATGTTTATGCTTTCAATGTCCCTAATTTATTTCTACTCAGGGCCTGCAGTTTCCTTCTTATTTTACAGTTCAGCTTTCATTTGGGAAATGATTAATGCTCCTCTACAGCTTACAGAACGTAAAAAAATAAGGAAAAAATAATTGGAAATCTTCAAACCTTCTATTAATGACTTAATGCACCACACTGAGTAACTTCTTAATGTATAATATAACAGCTCTCCATTACTCCAAAACATATACTGTACAATGGAATCACAGTTAGATGACTATTTAGCTTTTTTTAGCTTTTTTTTTTAAATAAAAAAAGCAGCTACAGTAATGATTACAGTAATCTTTTTATGCCGCCAATGAACTGAATACTAGCAAACATAATATAATTAAATTGGACGTGGTATATTTAGATAACATTTATCATGTCGACAGTCATGATGTCAACATGTGAATGTCTATATAACACACTGGCATTCATCATTGTCAACACTGATTAAATATTGACATTAGAATGTTGACAAAATGTCCCAGGAGGTGTAATAGTGACTCGTTACATGTGTCAGCTCTAGTAGTGTCTTTGGGATGACTTCCTGTGGATCTTGTGTGGCTTCTGGTAGTAACTATATCTAATCCTACACCTATTCCTTAACCCTGTCTCGGTTACTGAAATCGTTCCGTGACATCACTCACCCCTCTCCTCTTGAAGGTCTTTGGATACAAAGCTAAAATTGATCTGCATGTACAGTCAATGGTTGCTGGTTAACGTTGCGCTGGAGCGTGCTTCATTACGATATTGAACATACCCTATATACTTTTTGAGCAATATTTGTTTTTTAATTGGGGCTTTAGGGTTAGGCTGTAGGGGGGTCAGTTTTTAATTTAGGAAAGTTGGGTTAGGGTAAGGTGGTACAGGGGAAAGATAAACATACTTACTGGACCCCTGTTTTGATTCTCTCTGTTGTGGCATTTCTATTATGACAGGCTACAGCCCATCCACTGATCATCCGTATGTATTCCACCCTAAGGCCTAACTATTTGCTTTGATTAATAAGCCGTAACCCTTCACTGTCAGTTCTTGCAGAAAGTAGACATTTCAAATATCAACATTATAATCATGTTGACACTCTGCATATGCTGGCATATCAAATGTTGACATTTCACCAATAAAGACATACTGTAACTATCAACATT
The DNA here is from genome assembly GCF_055691185.1 of Crinia signifera. Lineage (NCBI taxonomy): Eukaryota > Metazoa > Chordata > Amphibia > Anura > Myobatrachidae > Crinia > Crinia signifera. The sequence continues at coordinate 194,896,522 of NC_139220.1, forward strand.
ATGATGCTGACATTATTGGGTAAATGTAAAGAGGTGATGTAGCATCCTAGAAAAATCTAGACATAATCTGATTAGGAACATCACCTCTTGTCAGTTTTAGAAGCGTTAGTGAATTTTCCCCTATAACTACATCACTATTAAATTGCGCCATCATGCTCTGACATTTTAGTGATGATACTACTGTAGTTTGGCATCATACACATTGTCTGTATCGCTAAATATGCAAATTGCGCATCAAAAACTGCACCGGGTACAGTCAGTATGTATATATCATACATTTACTTTTACTTTTGGCTAGAGATTTCCATCTACTGTAATACGCCTTTCTCTTTGTGATTCTCATTCATTCTTTTACAGCAGCATTTGTCAACCACTGTGCTGTGGCACACTAGTGTACCTTGAGCACAAGCTCAGCTGTGCCACCAGATCTAGAGATGTCCACACTAGATCACAGCCACCACCAGTTCAACTGTTATTTACTGGTCTCTTGTTTTCATGTGAGGGCCAATATATTTTATTTTTGTTACCTGTGTGGACCAGTGTGATTATTTTTTCATATGTTGCCAATGTGTTTGTTTTTATTCCCGTGGTTGCCACTGTATTTTTCTCTGTGGAGGTCTGATGGCGTGCTGCCTTGGCAATTTTAAAATCTTGTTTGGTGTGCCTTGAGTTGAAAAAGTTGGAAAATCACTGTTTTGCAGTATAGGTTTAGCATTTAAAATTATTTCTAATCCATTCTAGAGTAATAGACCAACAGATTTTAGGAAAGAGCAATGCGCTTGCTGCCTAAGTGGTCCCTTGGGTATTTAAGTGGCACCAAATACAACATATAGCAAAAAGAAATGGATATTACCATTGGGTCCACAGGCGCATCTATAAATTACTTTCATACAGATGGTTTCTTCACGGTATATACTCAAAAGAAAAACAAACATACAATGCAATATAGTGTAGTATTTTGTGAAAACTCCCGTTCAGAAATTGATTCAAGGTATGGGTTCCTTGAGTGAGCTGCACAGCTTAATACCAACAAAAGGTGTCAATTATTCTCACCAATGATTTGACATTACAAGATGCAGTATACTGACCAACACATAGTGTAAAATGAGGACGTTGTACGGGACTGTACTGTCATACCAACCAACATTTTAAAATTGTAAATAGGGACAAAGTAAGTCACACCCCTACCCATCCAGCTGTACCCACATGTACTATCCATTAAGCCACTCAAACATTTTACTGCAATAAACAGGCAGTCCTGTGAAAAGTGGTACAGTTTGGATTACGCATTGTGATTATTGTTCAGATTTATAGATTTCACAAAGACTAGTAGGTTAGGAAGTATATCTGTTATCTCATACTTACTGTAATACTGATCTCTGACATTAGCAGTGATGGGTTTGAAAAACTCAGAGCTATCATCAGCTTATTACACTAGTTGTGTAGAAGTACAGATGGGCTTGTTTTGTACAATGCAGTTATTTTTGTGTAGCAGAGGTGCTTTAAGAGAGGATGGGGCCCGCGTGCAGGCTCCAATTGGTGCAGTAGACACTGGCATTGTGCCAAAGTCTACAGCGCATGCGCTGGTCTCTGGCAACATGTTTCCTATAACAAGTTATTTTGCACATGTGAATTGCCAGAAAATTGTAGCGGTAGCCATTTTCAAGTGATTATTAATGCTGCGTTGTTGATTTAAGACCGACCAAGGGTTTAGTAATCTAAATGGGTGCAAGATCTGCACCCATTATACACTATGTGAAAGAAAGTCATTGGACACCCTGGTTTAACTCTGAAATAATGGAATCTTCCTGACAAAGTGAATATGGACTCTTCCTACATGTATAAATATGGAAGCAAGCGTCGTAGCAGATCATTTTCTGATAAAATGACGGACATGAAACGCACTCGGTTATCATGGTCGAGCTGCAGCTCACAAGCCTCTGATCACAAAAACCAATACACGACAGAGACTTTGTTGGTGTAAGGAGCGGAAAAACTGGACGGTGGAGCAATGAATCACGCTTCAAATTGTTTCGATGAGATGGGAGAGTGTGGGTATGGCGGTTGACTGGAGAATGCCTGTTACCCGAATGTGTAGTGCCAACAGTAAAATTTGGAGGTGGAGGCATCATGTTCTGGGGTTGTTTCTGCTGGCATGGCGTGGGCCCACTCGTACAGGTGCATGAGAACATGACATCGGTGACCTACCAGGATATTCTGGATAACTCCATGTTACCTTCGTTGTGGTGTTTATATGGGAACGACGATTGTGTGTTCCAGGACGACAATGCGACGTGTCATGTTTCGAGGGCTACAATGGAGTGGTATGACGAAAATCGCGTCACCCGACTAGCGTGGCCTGCGCAAAGCCCTGATTTGAACCCCATAGAACATCTGTGGGACGAACTTGAGCGCAGGTTACGGTCGCTATCACCTCGCACTTCTACACTACCACAGTTGGTGACTGTACTGCAGGAGGAATGGCACAATATCCCACTATGTGTGCTACACAAACTTGGGGAAAGTTTACCACGACGAGTAGCTGCTGTTATTTCTGCAAAAGGTGGACCTACCCCCTATTGATTGTAAATAAACGCATGGTTTCCGTTGACATGTGGTGTCCAATGACTTTCTTCCATATAGTGTAGATACAGTATGCCAATAAACTGAATAATAGAAAAATAGCCATCAATTGGGTGTCAGTGGTGATTGGGCGAAATTTAAGCAGCCAAATCAGCATGCCATGCAGCAAATTATAGTTTACCTTTTACACCGGGACAAGCCCTATTGTGAGTACAAACTTATTTTTTAAATGACTAAATGAGATACTTGAGTCACTTGACACAAATTGTTAGATGGGCATTCCAATGAGAATGCTGGGCGTTCTCGTGCAAATGCTCCGATGTTACCGGTGCAGGGGGTGGCCAGCTGACAGCACCAGATGTCATTGTCCACTTCCTCCTGAGCATCCACTTCCTCCCGAGCCTCCACGCATATGTAAGTGACTTAAGAGTCACTTTTATATGCGTGCACATTCGCCATCATTCGATGGACGCCAACCATGAAATGATGTGGGTGGATCCCCTTAGGCTGCAAACTTTGTTACTGTGTGAGATTCATTTGTAGGCTCTGCGAAGGAATCACCCTTGCAAATGGGTGGCGGCCAGACCACCATTCGCAAAGCGGGGTTTGGTGAACCTGCAAGGCTGCGAATTCGCAGCCTTGTGAATCAACCAGAATAACCCCCATAGTGTATACCCACTGAATTATTTTAATAATGTGTCGTAACAAATGGTTGTTATCGGCAATTTTGTTTAGAATGTCGTCTAGCGTATACCTGGCTTAAGTTTTGTGAAAGTGAAGTATGGACTGAGATTTCAGTACTGATAAATCATCATTGTGACTGACTCACTTTAAAGTCACTTTCAAATATTAGGCCCCATGACATGTTATTGAGCATTGGCTTGTTAGGCAGTTTACTTACCCTTGCCATTGCTTCGCTGATATATTGGGGCGATGACTGATTTTCTGTCACTGCATTAGTCTAAAATAGAAATTCTTTGTTATAGCGACATATTAGCACATAGGCTCCTTTGTATATTTGGTACTGGTTTACTGATGTTTATTTTCACAGTAAGTACATTGTGACCAATATAACTGCTTGTCCTCTGGAGGCATACTTTCCAAGCTGGCACACCATCCAGAGGCCTTTCCAAGGATGACATCCGGCTCTAGTAAATACCTTTGTGATGGCTTTGTGAGCTGACTAACCAGAGCTGCAGCGCTAGCACCACCGTCATGGAGAGCCGCAGGCTGTTTTCATGTGATAATAAAGGGATTTGGGTAATAAATTGCACCCTAACTTTGAATTACTATCTTTATTCAGAAGAGACGTCTTTAGACTGGGAGGGATGTTATATACACTATTTTTCTTGGCAAGCATTGACAATATCTGCTTGGGAGAAAAAGCAATTATTCTCATATGTTAACATTATAAAACATTAATGAATCTTGCTGAAATGGCTCAGAGAACAGAAAAAAGATTAACCCATCATGAAGGCTTGTTTTCTTTTACGTCGCAGATAGGTTTATGCTAGATTCAACTGATGCTGTACTAGAATGATGCTTTTGTGGCTTGTAAAGAGACCTCCAATATATTTTTCTCTATTTAATATCTCTATAGTGTCGAATAGACCATGCTGAAGGGCTCATTCCTGTTTGTCGTGTGTGGGAGTAGCAATTCCCTTTCTGGCTCACTCTCTGCCCTTCTGTAGACAAGCTAATTAGTTGAACCTGGCTCCTGGCCTATGAATATCCAAGTGATTTTCACCCTGGTTACTAGAAACTACTATATGTATTACTGCAGCGCCTTCCATCTTCTTTGTATGAGCCTTTTTATACATTGTTCACTTTGTTTTGAAAATAAAACAAATATCATCTTCTCAGAAATAGGTAGATTGGAAGTAATATGGAATATATGAATGAATTTGTAGCAAAATTTGTCGCAATTGATGTCACATGGTAGAACACGACACTTCTCACATGCACATTTATGTGCACTTGTTCGGTGCACCATAGTTGTAGGTTCATGTAGTACATTAGATTACACGTGTAGAGTTACATCAGGACCCGACTGGCCCACATGCTTTAAAGGGAAATCCCTGTTGGGCCCCACTGCCCACTGTTCACCCCCACCCCTCATAATTTATTCTAATGTCAGCTTCCAAACTGCACACTTAAATTATTCATTTTTACTTTATTACAGTGTCAGTTTCATGGTCTCTAATGACTATCCAACTATCTGTTTGGGCTGGCCTCACCTCCTGTGATAACCGGCCATACCCCTTAAGCACGGTTCCCTACTACTTAGTGGGCCCTTCATGCTCCAGTCTAACACTTTTTACCATGCAAATTGATTAGACATTATACATACAGTAGCATATATTTGCACCTTGATACCCTGCTTACTGAACTAATGGGTTTAGGATGGGAATTGTTATGTTTTTACAATGAACCTCTTTACTTCCCATCACCTCAAAATCAAAATATCCCACCATGTTGGAAAGAACCCTTTCATTATGTGTAAGTTTTTACATTGTATTGCTTGGTTTGTTTTTGCATTGTTAAGCAGGAGTGATACTTAATTCTGTCTGAAACCTGCACAAACAGCTGTTTCCTCTTGTTTGAAGGACAGACTTCATTTGATAAATAGGCCCCTAGGTGAGCAAAACGTTCTAAACCCACCCTGCTCACATTAATTAAAGGTGTAATCATGTTAGATTGCATTTTATTTTTATAGGCATGAAACCAGGCAACCATCATTTAATTGATGTACTAAAAATGAATTTAAACAATGTGTCCCAATGCCATGAAATGCATTGTTATAATACTTTTGCCATTAGTAGAACATAACATATTTCGGGGCAATTTTTCTGCTTTATCAATTCTCTGGAGCTTTTTCAGAAGAAGAGAAACATACTTTGTAGGAGTTTTGAAAAGAAAATTGCAGCTGTTCACCCTGGTTTTCCCCAGCTGAAAGACCTGCTGTTTAGTTTAACATAACACCAGAAGCGATAGACACTCTCGCAGGTACGAGAGTAGACGGAGTAATGTACAACTCAACAGAAAAACACTTTGTTCAGGAAATCCCAATAGGGATTATTGCTCATCAATACACCTTGACTAGAGGATGTCTGAATCAAATGCTTTTTGAACTGGCCAATATGTCCTATATGGGTTATTTAGCGCATACAGTAAGTGAAAGTGACTTTTTAGTTTTCTTTTCCCTTTAAAAATGCTGCTAGTATGTTGCATTCATATTAGATATATTAGATAACAATATAATAATGTCTACAACTTGAAAGAGTATGTTTGAAAGCTTTTCAAATATGGGAGCAGTTTGTTCCCCCTCCCCCTTTTTCCCCATGCCAATGCATTGCAGTGCAGAGGACAACAAAGTGGTGGTACACATCACTACACTGGGGGGGTGATTCTTGTTGAGCGTGCTCGGCCGCGTCCCAATTTTTTGGGGGACTGCACATGCTCTATTATGCGCATGTGCAGACCTCTTTGTGAATGGCTTCAGGGAATTGCATAGTTTCCGAGCTATTCGCAAGCATCGGGGGGAGCAGGCACATGGGGATGCTCAGCATTTCCTGGGCATGTCCACAAAAACTGTGGGAGCTCCCAGGAAAATGCTGAAATGCTGGGTATCCCCATGCGAAAGCAGGCGAGCCTATGCCAGCTGGGTGATGGCGTCTGACGTCATAGGATATCAGCCGCCCACCCTGTCTTCGTCTTAGCGCTTGCAAATAAAAGTTAGTTGTCACTGCGAAGGCCGGAGAAATCATTTCATGGTTGTCACCCATCAAATGATTTTCAGTGCTGTCGGAGCCATGCGAGGGGATGAGTTCTCATAAACATCCCCTTGCATGGTAACAAGGGGGGGTAACGGCAGTGGTGGAGAGGCAAATATTTAGTCGGGCGGTGATTGTGATGTTCGCAGCTTACTGAGCTAACTTGAATCAGGGCCGGTGTGCGCATCACAACACCGCAAAGTTACATACCTGTACTGCAGGACATCAAGGAGAGGAGGAAAGCGAGCGCAGGGGCCATATAATCCAGCTCTGCCAATATGTGCCAAGCCTCACGCTGGCATCAAATCGCTATACCACTGTTCCGCACAGCTCATGAGTCTTGGTTATTCTATTTTATTTATAAGGTGCGTAAAGTGGTCCGCAGCACTGTACATCTGGCAACAGTTGACAGTATGAGGAACACAGAACATTACAAAGCAAAACATACTGTAAACAGAACACAAGTAACAATTAGCACCACAATTCTCAGTACACACTACATACAACTGGGTTGTAAGATATTATGCCTTCAGTATTCTTCTTTCACAGCATTACAATTCTCTCTTGCGAGATTTAGATAATTATAATGTATTACACTATATTTAGAAACAGGCAAATTAATTCATATATTCTTTAAAAAAAAAAAAAAGATGAATAAGTAATGCCCACTGGAGAACCAGGTCAGTAACAGTGCATGGAACATAAACAAATTAACAAGGATCAACATTCAGCAGTTGTCACATATCTATAGCCTCTTTTAAAGGAGATTTCAGCTCCTTTGACATTAGAGAGTTTATTTATAATTATGTAGAAATCTAACAAATTTTGTATTGCCTACGAGATTCATGCTCTGGTGAGATTCCAGCAAGTGGCCTTGAATTTTTAAAGCGGCAATTATAAAAAAAAAACAAAAAAAAACTGGAAGGAATGACACCTAGGAAATCACTTCCTGTTTTGTAGCGAACAATTAAATATAATGTATGTTTACAAACATATCCAATACTTAATAAACACATTAGAGCTATACAGTAAATCTACACAATTCTAAATAAACAGTATTGGATACATTTTAATCTGGGTTTAACTATAGATTTGTGTAGATCCCTGTGTTTTGGTTCTAATTTACTAATTTATCATTGTGTTTTGGTTTTGGCAATACATTCTCAAGTGTTTTGATTCAGATTTGTTATGAATCATTAATTAAGGAAAAAGAAAGGCTAAAATCGACAAAAACAACAAAACCTGAATTTGATTATTAAAACGTTTTCTGTGAAATGACACTGTAGAGGCCAGTAAATCTGGGTCAGATCCTGGCCTCAGCATGCCTACAAACTGAGACGAATATTCAATGTTTTGAAAACGGCTCCCTGTCACCGCCCTGCCCCTAAAAGTCTGCTGTTGGTCAATCAGGTGGTAGAGCACTGCAGACAATGGTTCCAATTCAGACCTGCTCACTAGGCAATGTATACTTGCTTTCTAGCGAGCAAGTAAATGCAGCCACGCTGCCCCGCTAAATGCACGCCCCCCGTCGAGCATCCCCAGCACTAGCATGTGAGAGGAGTAATCATTCGATGATTGCCTACCAAAAATATGTCTATACTTACTTTTCAGATGGCTGCTATATGCTGAGTTGGTGGTGGGCACTGATGTCATGTGACATCAGCCCCCCGCCACGAGGATGAATGGGCACATCTGCATTCGTAGAGATATGCCCAGTGTTTCCATGGTCGTGCCCACGCATAAAACATTGGGGAGGTCCCCTGCTTCTGCCACCTGCCCGCCCCCTTACTGCCCACCATACTGTGAACTTCACCAAAGGCATTTGCTCTCAATTCAGACATGAATGATTAGGTCTGAACCATCCCTAATGTCACAGAACGAGATATCCGCATGAGCACTGTGGCATTGGAGATCACGCCCACAGTACAAAGTGTGGCAAACTGTATACTGTATAACTCAGAGGCGTAACTCTGGGATGCAATGGAGTTATGTGGTGTGTGGGGGGGAGGGGGGGGGGGCACACCAACATTTATCTTGCCTCCGGGCAACTGGGACGAACTTACACCACTGGTATAACTGATTATGCACACTACTGTATATACTAAACACACAAACACATACACACACACACACCTGTATATGTGTGTGTGTGTGTATATATATATATATATATATATATATATATATATATATATAACACCAAGATGCTCATACAGTAGGCGCAGAACTGGTGAAGAAGACCCAGGACAGTGTTTCTATTGATTGAGGAAACATTCCTCATAGATTAAAATGCGCCTGGACTTGAGATCACAATATCTCTCCACACGAAGCATTGTGGCTAAGACTGAAGCTCCCACGTTCTGTCCAGGCCCTCAGCCAAGGGGAATCTAATCAATACAGACAGACAGAGACGAGCAATGGAAATTAGAGCAGCCAAGTAATGAGATGGTGGGTAAAGTCTGCTATCTGCTTTCAGCACAGGCTGGGACCTGAAAATACATTCCTCACTGGGCTTTAAGAAATCACATCCATTATTTAGTCTCCAATAACAGAGCTTGTGAATGAGAGATGCAATATGAAATATATATGGCCACAATGCTGACTTCTACATACAGTATAATGCTCAATTACCAGGTATTAAGAACTTGCAGCATGAGGAGTACATTGGAAATCACTGGATATTCAGAGCTAGATTTATTAAACAAACTGATGACACATGTTCATTCAGATCTGTATTACATACAATTGGCAGATACCGGTAATATATAAATGATTATGATATGACATGATGACACTGCCTTCCTTATTATATATGCAGTAAATTTGCAAGGGGAAGTTATCACAGGTGAGCCGATGTAATGGTCACCACTAGTGATACCCATTGCAGACATCAGGTATTGCTAAATATAGGAAATCCCCAAATCCTGCAAAATTGGCCAAGTTTTCCTAATATTCAAGGACTTGAATTGTGTTACATTAATATTAATCTGGCAGTGTGCTGTGATCTGTCCTTAGGTGTACATTTTGTAAGAGTGGGAAATGGTGAGCCCCATAATGTATGAAACCAAAACTCCCACTGTATAATGCAAATACAGGTACAGAGTCTTCCGTATCTGGAGATCTCTTATCCGAAATATTCCAAAAACTGTGTTTTTTTTTAGAATATTTCAGATTTTTTTTTGTTTCCCTCCGCCCCTTTTTTTTATACTTACCAAGTCCCCCCATGTCCGCGGCGGCCTTCGCCTGATGTTACCGGAGCGCCTGCGAATTGGTGCAATGCACCCCACTAAAGAAGATCCTGAAGGACACTGTGGACGCTGACCAGGTAAGTATGTAACCACCCCCCCCCCCCCAAAAAAAAACAACCAGTAAAAGTCCCTTATCCGAAATGCTCGTGGTTCCTGACATCTCAAATAAACATATTGTCTTCTTACTTTTCTGAGTCAAACAATACATGATTGCAGAGGGTCAAGCAAACACTTAATTGGAAGAAATCATGACAACTTTATTTAATTACCCTTCAGTGTGATGATGCCAATGGGTAGTCCCAATAGTCAGTGCTTGGATTTTACATCTTGTCAAGTGTAAGATGTGACAAAACCATCTGGCGGGTTCTTTGTGTATGTGTGACTGAACAAGAAGCACTGTAGTTCTTTTAAGAGTGATGCTCATTTGTACAATAGCTTCCTTATAGTAATGTCTTAGTTATTGATTTGATTGGATTGATTCAAAAATATTGTCAGTTTATTGTTTATTCTTTTAAAACCTGTCTAGTTTCGAAGAAGCTCAATATCATAATGTCTCCTTTTTTTTTAGATATTCAGTATAGATTCTTAATTTTTCCTACCTTATTGGATTAATCTAAATGCAAAACACATGATACAATTTGTTACATGTTTCTCCCTCTTAATTTACAGCTTACACGAGTACCTGTTGAGTCCTGTGGTCAGTATACTACATGCAGTGATTGTTTGGGCTCTGGGGACCCACACTGTGGATGGTGTGTACTTCATAACACGTAAGTAAATGATCAGTCTTTTTACATATGGCATTAAAAATATCTAGCCATCTAAAAATGATTCACCTGTAACAATTTACACAGTGGATTGTTGTTGTGACAAAACTGTCCACACTGTATTTAGAAAAGATTAATTCTAGGTATTGACTTTTTGTGAAAGATAATTTCGAAAAAAAAAATTTTTTGATTTAGACTTGACAGATTTAGGATGTGCGAAATGTGGGACTTGGGTAAATTAGTGCCTGTTATTCTTCTTTTCAGAACAGGATAAAAAAATTGATCTGTTTTTCACCAGACAGAAAACGGTGCCCTAGAGCTGGCTCTCAGCATGGTGGTGGTTAAGTCTCTTCTACACTAGCAATAATGCCTGGTAGCTCGTCTCATGCACTATCCGTATTTGTCCTGCTTCACAGTCTCCCCTTCTGCAATCACCAACTCCAATGGAATCAATTCCTGTCCCTGTCTGTCACTCACCTCTGAATGTTCAATGCTATACATGACAGTTGTCCAACAAAGAATCAGTATACTTTTTGACTAGCGGACAAAGTTTAACAGTCATTCACAAGAGTAACAAGCACTGGCATATCTATTTTGGGTGTTAAATGTGCAGTGCACATGGGCCTCTGGGGCCATGGGGGCCCACACCACACACCCTGCACCCATTCATTGATTACTTGCCCATCTGGAGTTCAGCTTCGTAGGCAGCAGCTCTGAACAAATCACTGGGAAAATGGAATGATGGTCATTTTACTGGTGTTATGCGCACTGGACTCTGGTACAGTGTAGGGTCTCCTTGTGGCCCTGTTGCTCAGAGTCTCATTGCACTGATATCTAGAGAGGAGGGAGTCGAGAATTAGACTGCATGTAGGGCTCTTCTTCTCTTTAGAATCCCTTCCCTAGAGATAATGGAAAAATTGGACACCTTATCAGGCACCGCCATACCTCCCAATGTTTGGGGATTGCATGCACATTTCAAAAGAGGGTGTGGCCTCAAAATGGGTGTGGCTTAAATGAAAAGCTGTGGTCCTGGGTCGTGCCCTTTTATTTTCATCTATGTGCACTCCATTCACCACAGAGCAGAGCAGAAGGTTAGAGGGTCCTCCATCCCCAGCATGGTAGACTAATGTCCATATGAGGGGCACTGCTGCAAACTCCCACCAAATCTGGGTTGGTGGGAGGTATGTATTAAGTTTTGAGCGCTGTGGCTGATCATTGCCAATAGCAGTAACTGATAGCTGATTTTCTGCTGTAATTATTTGAAAGTCATGTTCCTTGCTAAAAGTGCTGCACTTTTCCTCTCATAACTGGTCCTCAAAATGTCTGTGCTTCAGATTCAAGTCTCATATAATGCACTTAACAAAATACCTCTGAATATAGTTGATAATTACATTGCATTCTGCACCACTTTTTTCTGTTTCTGCGGTGCAGAGTACCTTTTAAACGATAAACATTATGTTAATCATTATGGAATTGTATTGTACTGAAAGACCCCACCTGTGGAGAGATTTATATTAAGTGAAGACTGGGTGCCAGTGTTATTAGAAACTGACATAAAAATGGTATTTTAATTAGCATGTAAATGACAGAATGGTATACCATTTACGAGAGATTGCCACCTCAGGATGTGATACAAAAATCAGCTTATTTTAAAGCAGCCAGATGGATAAAACCTTCTATAGTGACAGTGATGTAATTTATTTTTATGTGGCCAAATTGGTTGTCATCTTCTTAGAGCCTATTTGCAAATTTAGTTCTGTCCTTAAAACTGCTTTTTTAAAACTTTTTTATAAGGCAAATGTCTCCCCTCTATTTAACCAAGAAAGATAAGTAGAATCCAAACCTGAAAGTAAAGTGGTAGCATTACCTACAGCAGGAGTGGGGAACCTCAGGCCCGGGGGCCTACCTGGCCCCCGTAGCCGGTCTGAGTGGCCCGCCCACCCGCCTGGCATCTTTGCAAGTCAAGTACAGGGGAATTCTCGCGAGAGGTCGGTAGTTCTTGCGAGATTTCTCTTAATCAACAGCAGCCGTAGACTGTCAGTCCTATTCAGCGGCAGCAGCCGGTGTGTGGGACGGCTGCAGCAGGACAATTTGTACAAGAAATTTTTACATACTGTATGGCCCCCGAAGGATTTTTCCCCATACAAACGGCCATTGGCACAAAAAAGGTTCCGCACCCCTGACCTACAGTATCCCTTTACATTGTAATCAAACTTTCATTGGTGCCTAGGTATGGTGATGGGCACCCACTAAATTGTCCCAAAATCTAATTCAAAATATGTAACTGTGATATGCAATAATAAGGAACGTTCATCTGCAAAGTAACATTCCAATTTGTAATAATCACTTTTAATTTTCGAAATAAATGTCTAAGAAGTCATTATTATGTACTGTATAACAGCATATCTTTTGATTTGCTGAGTTATAGCAAAATGTTCTGATAATATTATGTTTGTATACTGGCTGTAGAAGAATACATTCAAGGCTACTTAACGTACTGTACATACAGTATGCTTACGTAATTTGTGGCACTCCAGCTACTACAGGGAATGGTGGGATTTTTTGCTGCATTAAGTTGATAATACACATGTTGCCTATCTTTAACTTAGGGGGGCTGATGCGGAGTTGGATGCAACATGGATGTAATTTTCTATCGATAATAGTATATTAAAGGTATATAACGTGTCTAGAACCATAGCATCTGTGCTTATTTTGTCAGGCATACACTGCTTTCAGTTACATGTTTGTAACCATTTCTTTTTGCCCAGCTTGAAGTCTACATAGACCTTGAGCTGAAACTTATGAAAGGCCTATGGCACTGGGAATGTGTATAGTATTAAGTGGGCATGGGCATGACCTACATTGTGGGGGTGTTATTATATTAAATCTGGGTTAAATAGATGTTATTTATGTAATTTGAACACTTAAAAAATCCTCAATTTTATGTGTGCATGAATGGATGCAGTAGACTTTTAGGCTCCCAACAGACCAGGAGCCTCCCAGCAGCCCCCTACCCAATGTGAAGATGGAGGGGAGACCACAAGGAACTTCAGAGACCGCTGTAGAGGTGTCTTTAGTTGTATTCTTCATGCACTGTGGCGTTTTCAGCACTGAAAACAGGAGAACACTAACCGTGGTAAACCAAAATGGATCTAGATAACAGATAGAGAGATGCAATGTTCCAAGTATTATGTAAGTAGTACTATGCATGACAACAGAGCCTAAATAAAATCACTAGAGAGAGAGAGAGAGACAGACAGACAGAGACAGAGAAATGGATCAGGGCAACTAAAGGACTCCGACTTATTACCCTGTCACTTTACTGTAATAAACAGCTGTACCACAACGTTTAGACGTGACCTTGACCAATCTGAGGTCCACTGCTCCTTTTGTTAATGGAGATCTGATTGCTGTGAACTACAACTAGATCAGCATGTATTCACTGATGGTAATCATGGATGGGAAAATGCCACTTCCCAATACCACAATATATGCCACCTTCCAAGAAGCAGCTGAGAGATGCCAGCATGGTCATACTGCTACTTTACAGCTGGCACCACTGGCATACAAACTAAAGAACACTGCTGGTGTACTCCATTCTTTATACCAACAGCTGCATGCTGAAAACTTTCAATAAGCAATAACAGCATTCATCACAATCTCTATGTAGGTGAGACTGTGTGCAGAAACAACAATATCATTATTGGATTCAACCTCTTAACTCTGTGGTTTATTAACCCTTATCATACACGATGGCATATTTATATTGAGTCTCAGGGGACCCACACCGCACACTCTGCTCCTCATTTTTTTTTTTTTACTGAACTTACCCTACGCAGTCCCGGGACGCTGGCCACAAGGATGCTGAAATCTTTGGAAAAATGGTTGCTGTGCCATTTTTCTGGAGATCTGTGCATGTGCAGTAGGGTCTGAGTGCTCTAGTGCTCAGACTCTTACGCACCGCACTGTTGCCTCTATGGAGATCTTTGGGAAAAATGGCCACCATACCATTTTTCCGAAGATTTGCGCATGGGCAGTAGGGTCTGAGCACTCTAGTGCTTAGACCCCTACAGAGTGACGCTGGTGCTGGCAGAGAGGAGGGGGCCTGAATGGAGGAGACTACACATGAGCCTCCTCCTCTCTGAAAAGCGTTACGCTGGTGACTGTATACAATTTTAGTGTGAAAGTCACATTGGTTTACCTGGCATCTGCTGTCTACAGTGGCATCTGTTAGATATTAAGGGGATCAATGTACTAAGCCTTGGAGAGAAAATCCTATACTTGTTAATCACAGTCTTTGGATTTATGTATATTACCACCTCCATTATGATGTTTTTTACCTTACCCAAGGGCGTAACTACCATATGTGCAAGGGGTGCAGCTGCTATGGGGCCCAGAGCTGAAGCTGGCCCATCTTTACTATCTAACTAATATTTTTTACATACATTTATCACCATCAGTTGCTAAATAGGGGGCCCTTACAAACTTTTGCTATGGGGCCTATGCATATGTAGGTACGCCTCCGACCTTACCATTTATTATTGCGTTATTACATTAGTGGCCTGTGTGTTGGTGGAAGAGTCATGGGTTGTAGTGGCTCAAATAGTTTTTTTGTAATTTTAGTTTGCATTCCAAAAGTCTGCCCAAACCTTATTTAAAACTGTACCTAAACAATCAACATAAATATTATTTCCTTTGTTTGCCATTAAACCTAAAGCAGGATATATATGTAAAAAGAGAGGTATTTCTTGCTCCTAAATCTAGTACTGCTTCTGCTAAGAGGGTAGTGTACCCAGTGCTTGCAGTTACCTTTTATGTATCTGTGTTTGTTCTGAATCTCTTTCACAAGTTTCAAGTGGCTGCTGGATTCATTTGTTCCTATGTGCCTTTGCGGCAGGACGGGGGCACAGGGCAGGCTTTCTGGTGACGGCTGTGCTGCTTTCATTTGAACTGTGATACTGGGCTCTCTGTGTGAAGGCTCCGTGCCAGGGAGCTGTCATTGATTTTCACCAACCTTACTCTTGTCCTAACTCTACAATAGGAAACCTGACTCTAATGAAAGAAAACAGCAAAAGGGTATTGATTCCTTTATAGTAAATTATACTTGGGAACAGGAGTTTGAAGGAGAGCATTTATTTATTTAATTCTTAAAGCCACTAAGGTTAGACAATTCCTTGCTGACAATATATCCTAATATATACATATATATATATATATATATATATATATATATATATATATATATATATATATATATATATATAAATGATGATGCCAGGCACAATTATTTATACTTCAGAGAGTGAGATAGTGATATACATAAAATTCAAATAGCCACAAATTTAACTCAAGAGTTAATCCTATATGAAACACCCACACATCAAAAAAGAATAAGACAGCACACATAAAACACACCAATTATTCTACAAGAGATCAGACACCTCCCCCTTTATTATCAGACATGTATAATGATAATTACTGTTTTTGTCTCTTAATCTGGCAAGCATTACCATCGGATTAAGCAGATACTGCACGCCAATAAGCTCTCTGCTTACATGGTAATAATGTGATATGTTTATAGAGCTGGCTTTCCTGGCCCCTCTCCAGCCTCCCTGCTACACTGCAATGTTCAACATGCAATGATATCATATAGTGCTAGGTTGCATCACAAGCAGGATTAATTAGTGCTAGTCACACCTATGGACACTTTGACTGCTGCTTTGCCTTGGGGAATCAGTTCTATGCTTTTATATATGTCATCGTCTATAAGTGCACATCCTTATTAAATGTTTACATTTACAAAACATATTGCACTATTTGCACTTTTCTTTATATCTCCATTCAGAGTACATGGAGTTGGTGGTGACCTAACCCTGGATTAATGAAACCTGCTGACAATTAAAGGGCTAATTCCCTTTATGGTGACATTAATATATTTATTTCCTTATCTTCATCCACATTGGGTGTAAGAAGTTGTGTGAACACCAGTGGCGCAGGACACATATATTGCTTGATTTTTCAGTTTGCACCACAGGTAACCTTACATGTAGTAGTGGCACATTACCAAGTAGCCTCAGAGATTCATGAGAACATGGGTCTACACACATATCAAATTTTTTCAAAACAAAGCTAAAGCACCGGTTGACAATGCATGGCTTTCTAGGTCCAGATGGAGAGTAACTGAGTCTGTATCCCTGTATAGCTTAAGAACAAATACATTCCAAAGCAAAACAGGAAAAAGTACAGTGTTATACCTGTACCAGAGTCATAACCCTGGAATTGTCTGGAGCAGTGCCATAACTGGGCAGGTGGTACTGCTGTCCAGGGTGCAGGGTCTAGGGGCTGCACTGTGGTACCTATTTAGGCATCTAGGGCAGTGGTTCCCAACCTTTTTTCTCTCCTGTACCCCTTGATTAGGCTTTTCATTTATAAGTACCCCTCCTCTCAATTTGACATTTTCACAGTACTTATGAGTGGGTGAGCAGTATGCGTGTCCTAATATTAAGGAGTAGCCTTGGACTAGTATATGGTCAGGAATCAGGTCTGTCTTTGTCTGGCTGCTGGCTGTGTATTGTCTCCAGAGTTCCCGCTAACGCCTGTAGGATTAATGCTTCTTCCACCCATGTCAGTGCGGGGCAGATGTTCACAGGTAGCTCTCAGTGAATTGCTGGTTGGGCAAAAGCACAAGGAGATGCTGATGACGCTGCAGATGGAACTGGAAATGACACAACGTGGCTTGTTTCCATGTCAATGGTAGACTTCTTTTGCCATTGGGAGACTTTTTCTTCTTCCGCCATTACCAATATTATTTCCAAGTACCCCCAACTGGTCTGCAGAGTACCCCCAGGGGTACTAGTACCCCAGGTTGGGAACCACTGATCTAGGGTATTAAAATGGCACCCGGCAGTATAGAAAGCTGCCTTCTGGAGAGTCCCAAACTTTTCACTGGCTTCGGCAGTTTGACGCACCAGTCACTGAACTTGTTTCTGTTCAGTGACTGGTGCGTCTATGCGTCATATGCCTCAAAAGATGCCTGGAATGTCCTGAAGACGTAGGGCCAGATGTATCAAGCTTCACAAAGTGATAAAATGGAGAGTGATAAACAGACAGGAAATCAGCTCCTACCTGTCATGTTACAGGCTGGGATTGATAAATGACACTTAGGATATGATTGGCTGGTTGTTTATCACTCTCCATTTTATCACTTTGTGAAGCTTGATACATCTGGCCCTTCGGGATAAATTTACTAAGATAAGAGTTCTAATTAAGATTCCATCTATTAGCAACCAATCAGATTCTATTATCTTCTAGAAGGTGTTAAATACCAGAGTAGAATCTGTTTGGATGCTATGGGCAATACATCATTTCTGTGGTGGAACTGGCAAATGACACATTTTATCCCTGGTACGGCCCTGTTCTGGAGAGAAGAAATAAGATTGTAGCCGGTTGCTTAGATCACCTGGCTGTGCAGTCTCGGTGCAGCTGGGACAAGGAGAGACGGTACAATATAAGATACACAGATGTCTGCAGGGTTTATCCCTTACAAGATGCTGCAGAGGGAATCTCAAGCATAATGACATTTGTATTCTTGCCATAGCTCCCAGGTGGGGTAGAGAGAATGGTCCATGTAATGCTCTGCTCATTAAGATCCAAAATTAGAGGCATTGTGTCTGTGAGTGTATCCATGAAATGGATACATAGGATACTGCAATATGTCGTTTTCACCACAAAACAGTGGCACCATACCATTTTGACTTAATGATGTAAAACTGATTGAAAAAATAGTGCTCCCTTGTATCTTTCAAAACTTAACAATAAAACCCAACAAGAGCTTAATAAGACTATTTCTTGTCTAAAGAATAATCAGAGCGTGATCTAAAAAAAGCTTTGTTCGCTAAATAATACTACAGTGTCGCATTGTAATTCATTGCCTAGCTTTTCTTTTCAAGCATGCTTGTAGCCTTTATTTACATGGTCAGTCCTCCCAGAGTTCTTCGTACGATAGTATCGTACCTTCTAGACCTTGTGCTGTACATATCCATTATTTCAGAGTAGCACTAAAGTCTCCTGCTGGTTTATAACTGAAACAGTTAATTTACGTTATGTGGACACAAATGGCAAAGCATCGAAATGAGCCAAACTGAAGTTCTTTTCTATGGGCCCTTAAAAGCAGTTCTGAATCCTGGCCCATGCAATGACTCTGATAAATCATTTAGATGGTGTGAAATGAAATCGTGGAGCTTGGCTGCTGCAGGAATCTCTTGGGATTTACAGGAGACTGCCAGGTCTAAACATTAGCTGGCATGAAGTAGAGGCTGTGCCTAGGACTTATACAGCTGGCAGACCAAGGGTAGTGTCAAGGACATAAGTATATCACTGAACCTGACCACAAAGGTTATGGCTGGCTGGGAAAGAATAAGAAATCAGGAGCAGAGAGTGCCTTGGAAAAGAAGCAATCAATAATGTTTTATAATGAGCGGATAGTGTCTAAACAGAGTATGATTGGAAGACAAATGTCACGTACATGCCGCGATACAGATGTAATCCATCATATTACATCATATTCAATAATTGCCTTACTGTTTAGCACAATTTTAATCCTTTTTACATTGTTTTTATATATATAGTAGCTACAAATATGTAATCTGCTGAACTGATGTAGTGTGACCGAAACTACATGATTTCTTTTAAAAGATATCGCTCAGGAGGGTCCTTCTGAGCGACATCTTTCTTAAAAATTGTAGTATGTACTCTCAATATCGGTAATGATGGGCACTCTTGCACATGGTCAATGACTCCCTAGAACCCCGCTGAACATGTAGATCATTGGCTAAATAGCTAACACTGACCATCACCCCCCCCCCCACCCCCCATGGCTGAATGCGGGTCAGTTTTAACAATGTAGCCAATAACGTGCATGGGATCCGATATGTAATGCCGGCGGTCGGAATCCCGGCACTGGAATCCCGACCGCCGAAATCCCGACATGGGGGGGCCGTGGAGCACGCAGCGGGCCCGGTGCATCGCTACGCTCAGCACGCTATTTTAATCTCCCTCTATGGGTGTCGTGGACACCCACGGAGGGAGAAAGTTTCGGGATTTCGGTGGTCGGGATTCCAGTGTCGGGATTCCGACCGCCGGGATCCCGACCGCCGGCAAATTGACTGCATCCCCGTGCATGATGTCCAGTGTGGTCCCAGTGATGTCACTGAACGATATGTGGTTTAGTTATAGTTTTAGTGGACATACAGTATTATTACTCCATAGATGCATTTATGCACAAACTAATTTACCACCACCTAACAGATTCACTTCATAGACATTAGTCATAGAATCTATTGAAGATATGGTGCAGGGATTATAAGTACTTGTACAGTAGGTCACGCTCTATTTCCAAAGCCTGCTCTGCTTCTTAGCACAATCTAATAGTGATAGCGTGATTTTCTATTTAGAAGAGGTAGGGTAACTCTGCATAACAATAACTGCTGTTCTTTTTAGTGTTGAAGTCTCCCATGATAGCTGTTTAACCTAATGGATAGAATTGCTGCGTGAAAAAAAAAGAGATTAATAACAATAGCTCAAGTTAAGCTTACAGCTAGCAATTTAACCCCTTTCAGTCCGAGCTAATACCAATGTGTTTCGTAGCAAACTAGCAGGCTGCTATCTGACAAGAACAGAAGACAGAACTTTTTGTCTCGTTCGATTCTGGTCATGTTCACCGACTGTTGAGAGCCGCAGACACCATCTCATCTCGGAACAAATGTGCTGGCCTTTTGTGGTGTTCTCCAGAGTGCACTAACTAAAGGTTAAATCTTTGCACTAAAAGAGAATTGGGAAAGTTTATTTCAGAGCCCTCTGGCTGTGAGCAAGCTGATTCCCATGTAAGCCCCCACCCCTTTAACTATGGCTGAGATAGTTTTATCAGTTTGATTGATCTTATAATGTAGCGGTTAATCAACTAATAGGTGGAAAGAGTTAAAGTGCCAACCAAACAGCTTCTGTCAGAATGTAGGCACAGTCTGTAAAATGGCACACAGTGGCCTATTCAATTAACTGCAGGGTTTACTAAATGACAGCTAAATAACCTGTTTCCTGCTCTAAAATCAGGTATTACCACTCACTGATTGCCCATAAAATGCAGAATTATTGGGGTTTCACTGCGTGTTAACCAATGATGGTGCCTTTTTTTTTTTTTTTTTTTTTGTAGCTTCTAAACCACCCTGTCAAGGGAATTTGTCAAACTAGGTTGTGAAAATTAACCCTTTGAGTGCCAACATTGCTGTGAGTGATCCTGAAAATTCCTGTTAAAAATGCCAGTGCCGCTCACAGCGACTGTCCTTTTCTTAAGTGCAGTAGTTAACTAAAGTTCAATTAATTAACATGGCTGTATTTGTATTCATTTATAATAAAAGAACAGTCGCTGTGAGCGATGCGTGCATATTTAGTGGATCTCTCACAGCAATGTTGGCACTCATAGGGTTAAACTACAAGGAAAAGGACACCCCGGGTGATGCCCATTAGAAGCAGTTGGTTAGAATTTTATGCCTTTCTGTTCAAGGGGGATATGCAATCTGCCGCCGCTATTTCCGACGTGGGAAATAGCGGTGGCTCCCTATTCAATGCTGTCACTAATGACAGCATCGATGCGGGATGATGGCAGAACGGGCCCAACTTCATAAGTTGTCTGGCCTATTCTGCCGATAACGGCCGTGGATTGTCGTACAATCCACAGCCGTTTTCGCGGGCACGCCCCCTTTGCGCCCATCGGCAGGCGGGACATTGAATCCCATATGTCATTATGCGGTCGATCTGATCGCAAACGGGCCTGGATCATGGCTGTCGTCGGGTATCGACAGCCGTGATCCAACATTGCATACCCCCCTAAGTAACAAACTACTGAATCTCCCCCACATATCATTTGCCCAAGAAAAGTACCAGGTTTGGCCAGTATTCTCTTTCTACTGTTATTCTTGGGATTTATGATTTTAGATGCTACCCTTATGTTTTACCCATGCCCCTCATTAATGATGTTATACCCAGTCCAACGAATACAGACTCGCTATTGCCAAAACAAAATAATCCATTTACTTAGAAATGGTCAAATTGATTGACCCTGGGTTTATCTTTCTTAGTGAAAGTCTTCCAAATTATAGCTAAAAGATCTCAGGTAACTCAAGATGCCTACAGAGAGTAAGATAGAATCTCACTCTCTCTCTCTCTCTCTCTCTCTCTCTCTCTTTTTAACCATGTTGCTTGGTTGACTTTCAACCTGCAAAGAACAGGCTCCGTCTTTCATTTCACCTTTTTTAAACTTCTTAGCTGTTACCAGAGAGGAAAAGAAATATGTGATGCATGATTGGCTGTGGGAGAATTACACAGCCCTTTGTCTGCCTCTTATATTGGTAAGAGGCTGGATTTAGAGGCCAGGTTTCTAATCTAGCAGGTAGACAAGCAATGAGATAGATATTGCAAATGCTTATTGTAACAAAATGTCAGCGTGTGCTCCACAAGAACAAAATGACCAACTATCTCTAGCTGAGACTGTTATACCAGTGATCAGGAATTTTCTAATCTTCCCTGTAGTAAGATTTTATTTGGGAAGCCTTATTATATGCATCATTAGTATATACATATACATATACATATAATAAGGTACATAATATAATAAACAGTGATGTCGGCATCTCCATATAGAGCTGTTAATGTGCTCTTCTCCAACTTGCAGCTGTGCACCTGTTATCAGCTTACTGATAATTTACTGTGTGCCTAAAACTTCATTTATACTAAAGTTAGCATATCAGGGCCTCATAAATTTAACTGTATTACATCCACCTACAGTAGTGTTTTAACAACATAGACATAGGCACAGGGAAAAACAATGCACTGTAGCCCCTACAAACCCATTCATTGGAACCAATAACAAAAAAATCATAACATGCCCCTCCTGCGCCGTCTCACCACACATGCTTCCATACAGTATATGGCTATCAGCACTCTGATTGGTGGATAGCACTAGCCAATCAACATAGCCTTGTGCCATGAATCTTAGAAAATGCTGCATGGTCACTCTAAACATATGACCACCATTCACCTGTGCCCAGTGTGCCTTTACATTAAGATAGCCGTTCCTGTGGTGCGTAAACATTTCTCCCTGATGATATGTTGATATTAATGAGAGAAAATAGTTTGTGGATATCATATATTATCTGCCTTGCCTGTGCATCTTCCTCGGCAGTATAATGAGTACAGTATGTAATGTTGATGATTAAGGAATCAATGCAAAAGTAAGGTTAGAAAGTGGAAGGGTTGTCATTATACTGCTTTATTTCAGTATCAAATAATCGGTAGATTAATAAAGGTGTTAACTGCATAATATGAGGCTTCTGGCCATTCATGAAAGTTCCTTCCTGAGTTGCATACAAGTCCATTTAGTGGATGGATCTTGCTGTTTGTTTGCACAGAAATATGCACCTTTAAAAAATGGTGGTAGATTCAGAGTAGCCTGCACCCCATAGACTAATTAACTGAATGACAATCGGGTGGTTCCTTGTAGGATAAAATTTCTGAGAACTTGCCATGGTGTGCAGATGTAATTCTGGGTTATTCAGTGTAACAGTGTAAATACAGAGATCTGTATGTTTCTAGATAGCTTGCACCCAGGTTAGGACTGGTATAAAGGCATGCTGATTGTTATGACAGTTACTGTGCTTTCGATTGGTTTATTCTAAGTGTGTGGATGTACAGCTACCTGTAAGTGTAGCTACTCTTTCATCCTTATGGCACATTTATTGAAGTCTTTTCTGTCCTAATGACATTTACTTTTACAAGGGGTTTGATAGGAAAGGTGCAGACTCATTGATGCAGGCAACAGTGAAAACAGTCAAAGACGTGTATTTGTGCGGCTGATTTGCAGGCAACGCTGAATCAGACCCTTTATGTACCGTATAGTAATGTATTTTTATTTGGAGCTGATGTCTTTGTAATTTTGGAAGAAAGCGGGAATGGCCCACATTAATTTTAGATTGTTTAACGGAACTCTATCAAGAGAAAAACCAAGTTGTAATGTTCCCATCTAAAATGAACTTTGTACATCAATACTAGGCTTTTCAAGTGAATCACAGGGTGATATAATCAAATAAAAGAATGCAGACGTTACACTGATTGTTTTTGTTTATGTTGTACCAGAAAAACTGATGTGTTTCAAAAGCGTCTCCTAGAGATGTAAGCTGGCGGATTGGCCAGTATTAGAAAATGGCAGATTAAATGAATTTCCCCTCCGGACTTGTGTCTTGGCTGGACTTAGTTACTGCTCCTGACATTTATCTGTTACCGGTACCAGCGGTCTGCAAAATTTCTGCAGGAAATGGTTTTCTATCTTGAAATATCATGCGTGGTGTTGACCTTTAGTAAGTTTCATCTTTGTGTTAATGATCTTGTTCTGGGACAATGATCTCACACAACTACATAAAATGAATAGAGTCCGTGAATATTTAACAGTACTTGTTTTCCTTTAAACGTCATGTTCCTAAGTAAACCTGGATTAATCGAGTTACATTTTTAATATGTATTCTCAAATAAGCAGCAGTTTGCACGAGGAATAAGCTATGGAAAAATTAGCCACCATTATGGCATCCGATACCTCAATAATAGCTTAGAGAGGTGGTGTTGAAACTATTTTGGCGTTAAAATGGACAGTGACCTGGTAACTGTTTTCCACCCCTCTGAGCAAAACCATACGTACCAAATATTTACTTATAGGGTTAAGGTGGATAAACCCAGGGGGCGATGTCAGACAATTTTCTAAGCGATCTGACTGCATACATACAGCGTCTTTTCACTGCTGATCTGTTAAGCAGAGCAGCAAGAGGCAGGGGGGACTCCTCACATCATTGACTTAGAAATCTCAGACATACTTGCCTGCCATCCACTGCCTCCCTGCTATTCCCAAAGCCTTCCCAGCAAATACAAGCTTTACAATTTTGCATATACAGCCTACACCCGTTTCTAGGGTGTTTGATCCAACTCTGGTACTCCTACCATTCGTTATAGAATACATGTTATGATACCTTGTTACCCCTGAGGAAGTCCCTATGGGACGAAACGCGTAGGGTCTCTCGGAAGTGGCATCTCACATCAAATTTATGATGCGAACATCTGTATGAAATACATATTTTATATACTTTTTATTGTATGAAATAAAAACTTTTTATTGCTTTATATGTGTGTGTATATATATATATATATATATATATATATTTTCTTTCTCTATGTTTTCCCTATACCTCTATTAACAGCGAGGTATTTAGAGGTGCTGCTAACCCCACAGCGCAGACAGGGTCACAACCCCCCATCCTTAGAGATATATATATATACATATATATATATATATATATATATATATATATATATAAAACACATGCAGGGCAGGGACTTATCTCCGCAGCTTATCTCCGCAGTTGTGTAAGAAATAAAGTGATCCGCTATGCAGCTATAAATGTGCGGACTGGGGTCCAAACATGTGTGGTGGCCATTCTGCAGTAACTTGCTGGGGTCATGTAATAATAATTATTGTCTGATGGGGTCCCAGAGCAAAATAATTTGATAACCCCTGCTGTAGACATTCTGAATGTAGACTTTTACACCATGCCGACATTGTTGTGTGGACATCCTAAACGTTAAACTAATATACCACAACCATTGCTAAGCTACAGGTATGTCTTAATTGTAGTAATCAGCTTGTATACTGGAATGTGTAGTTCAGACATGGCTGTCAGTCTAAGCAAACCTTACTAAGCTTTGTTTCGCATTCAAGATTCTGCATTTGATAAATATGTTTCTGGATGCCACTATTCGATACAAGCACATTATGTACAAATACACTTCTTATACTCTGTGAAATACTTGAGTGAGACTGTGGAATGGGAAGCCCATTTTCTGTAAGGTAACGCTGATTGTTGTATTTGACAGCAGGAAAACCTCTGTGCATGCCAGACATGCATAAATAGGATTAGTTCCGCACATTACTTTATTTGCTATGGCACAGACCCTTATAACCGCATACAGAGATTACCGAGGATTAACAAGACATTGCAGGGAAGAATATTCAGAAACAAAAATCTGTAAAATAATTAAGAAATGAATATGTATACATTTTACTGCATTAACTACATCCTGTATTGTGAAATGTGTGACAATACTACCAGAGCTGAAGAACTTCAGTACTTGAAGGTGAAACATGAATCTAATGACTAATAATGAGCCAAATGTACCACTGCTGTGGCTACACTGGTCACTGCTTACAGCAGGACGGTACAGAATCCTCAGTGATGAAGGAGACATGCAGGAGTGAATGTAGACTTCAGTCTAAGGGGGGAATTCAATTCCAGATGAGGGGGGCAGATAACCGTTGTTGTGTTGTTTAATCGATGGCATCGGAACCACATCTTGGGGGTTATTCAGACCTGATCGCTGGGCTTCTTATTTTCAGAGCCCTGTTATCCGGTAATTGCCACCCAGCCAGAGTGAAATCCTGCTCTGTGCAAGCCTGCAAATCGATTTGTAAGGCTTGTGATAAGCTTATGAAAATATTGCAGCCCTGATATTCGCAGACAATCCATACCCAAGCTGCTCACCATCGAATGATTTTTCCAGTGTGTGCAGTCTGTCTGGCGAGTGCGATAGAAACAGGCTGATTGGGGCAGGCGCTGAAGTCCCACAACTTCCCTTCAAACACCTGGATATGTCTGTGCTTTACCTGACACTCCCAGAAACCGAACAGTGACCAACCCCAAAAGCCAGCTTCCTGTCAGTCAATTGCATACGGTCAAGTAGCAGGATTTTATCGCAGGATGGCCTTGCGCATACGTACTATGAGCGATACCCATGTGCAGTCTCTTGATTATCGCCCAGCCTGTGAATTCTCACCTGTGCGATAAGGTCTGAATAACCCCTACATTCCCTTTGCTAGTCTGGCCAAATCCTTATTTTGCTTAGAAGTGCTCCCTGCCCTATGGGGTACTGAACACTTATGTGCAGCTGCTGTTGTGATGATTCAGTTGGACTAAGTCGTTTGCCCATAATTTGTTTCCCCCAAAACGGCTTTGGTTTGTGGAGCACCTGGGGTGCCACTAGTTGTGGGGGGAGGGAGGGGGGCGGGGGGTGGTCAGCACAGCAGGCTCCCTTGCATGACAGGCCTGATTTTAATGGTTGTATACTAGCAAAAAATCTCTATGAAGCTGGTAAACTGGTAAAGAATTTGCTTTGGACCTTTAACCTCTTTTATTAATATTATTTTATTTTATTAGTCACTTCATCCTCTTCTAATAGATCAGATATAATTTGTCACACTTGCTGGCAGACATCATGTCCTATGGAGAGGAATTAAGGACACTTGCAGTCCTTCAAGCAAATATCTTCCCCAAAGAGGTTTTTTTCCCCAAAGACTTCTTAAAATCAGTGTTTGCAAAATGTTAAATGTAGTTCTTGTCAAATTACAAGCTTCAGAAAGATTTTTTTCCTTTTATGTGAAATGTGTGTCTTTAGGTAATATTGGGCTGAGGTACTTTGCATAAATGAGTGTAAGTAAACGTGCATGTAATTTGCTAGCAATATTTTCTACAAGGCATGAAGAGAAGACAGAGAGCCTTTGGAAGGAAGTCACTTACAGTACATTATGGAATACAGCAACTTGCGCCACAATGTTTGAGAAGCTACATTTACAACTTGGGGGCTTTTATTTTCCAGTTATCCTTTTCTGATAAGTAGGGTGAGTCTGGTACAGTAGTTGGTGGAAATTGTAATTATACTTACAGAGCTTTAAGCTTGTGTACACATAATCAGTCTTTGTGCTTTTAAGAGAACTGTGGAGGAAGCATAACTGGGGAAGGATCAACTCAATGGAACCATCTACTGTTTACAGTATTACACAGCAGAG
>NC_139220.1:194926325-194953825 GCF_055691185.1 Crinia signifera
TGCCTCCCCCAAACATGTGCTTCCCCTAGGCATGTGCCTCAATATACTGTATATGATGTATGTCTGATTTAAACTGGATGCATGTGCTACTAGTACTGACCTGCATGCACTTTGCTATACTTGAATATACAGTAAATATGCTAATTTTCACTGAGACTTTTCATTTTTGTTAACAGTGTACCAAGTACCTACATAAAGATTATTTAAGAATATATCACAATCCGTGTAGGATCAATGGTGCGTGTTTAATGTCCCAAAAAATGCACCTACGCAAAATATCTACCACATATATAGCCCATACAAATACTGTAGATCTACTACTCTCAGTAGGGGAACACAATGTGAAAAAAGTTGTGCAGCACTAAAAGAGTTAATACAAGTCTAATCTTGGGGGAAAGGATGCAGGTCAGGGTCCGAACACTCACTTATTGAGTGGCACACTTAATACAATATTGATTTTGGCATGTGTAATGAAACCATAAAAAAGGCCTTTCTCCAAAGTAAATAGATAAGACAAATAGGAAGAGCAAGCCTCTGCAGCATGCAGACTTGGCAAGTGCGCTGCTAGCGTAAAGAAGGAATTGAAAAATCAATGTGTAATAATAGTAACTATTAAACCCATTATGAACTGAATCTTTATTGGTCTAGAAGGGATAGGTAATAAAGCTTCTGACATGATTATGACATTATCACTATGATATAAGAAGAGATTTAATCACACTATGCTTCCTTCCTGTAGCAGGGTTTAATCAATAACTTCAGAATGTTCTCTATAAATGGTGCATTTTAGTCAGTTTAAAGACTTTCAGTATTTGCATAACGTGATAAAAGGGAACAAAAACATAAATTGGCCCTTGCCCTTCGAACCCTTTAAATAGGATATAGTCAAAAAGTCATCAATCACAATGTTGGCATTCATAACATCAACATCACAGTTGTGAGTTATAATGTTGACTATGTGTCAGCATTTTCGGAATGTATGAAGGTAAAATGTTGACATTGTCATAATGTTGATATTAGGGTTAAGCTGCCGACGGGAAGGTTATGGCTAGGCTGCACGAAGAGGTTAGGATGCAGGGCATTTTAGGGTTAGGCACAAGAGGGAGAGTTAGGTCTGACCTGGAAGTCATATGATCGCCGGGAAGGAGCCGGTAAGTCACCACAGGGCCATCAGGGGCAATATGTTGACATTTCAAAACTGTCTGCATAATAATGTTGACATGACTGTTGACCTATCATACTCAATCCCTTTAAAACTTTGCAGAATTAAATAGTTTCCCACTACATTCGACGTGTGCGACAGAGAAAACATTATCAGTAGCATTCTATTCACAGATTTGCATTAGCATTACATGTCATATAAGCATTGTGGGATCTGTAAATGTTTGTCAAATTCTACTATTTAATAGTAGTAGTAATAACTGTTCAAAGACATATTTCATAGTGTGTTTTAACTTAAAATAAAAGGCAAAACTGTGTAATACATTTTGCAAATGATAATAAGACGTATCAGCTTGCAAAGCAATTTGTGCTGCTAGCATATATACCTACATTCAATAAGCCATTTCAGTTTGAGATCAATGAAATTTATCATAATACAAGACTTGAATGGACAATTAAGCCTCGGTCGTATTTTAATTAAAACAGACTTTCATTACCAATGAACAAGCAATCTTCCTTGGATATATGCTTTCTTGTCGCATAAGCCAATATTCTCTCTGTGAGACTATCGACCCTACCTTATTGATTTTCATCTTTTCCCCCTTCTTTTTCATCTCCTCCCAAGATAATCACTAATATTCTGTATGAGCATAGCCAAGAAGAACTGTGAAATAATGTTGAATTGGCTTTAGAACTTAGTATAACTGAACAAGAGGAGGCATAAAACAGCAGGTATTAATGAGAGATCACGAACTGGTGCTTGTTTTACTCTGATCTTCTCTGTTTACCACTTAACATTACTACTTAGTGTCCAACACAGACCGAAAGGGAAAAATGTTTTAGTCTTTTATTATGTAACATTAATAACATCCTTATGTTACCTATTGTTAGAATCACATAGCACTGTAAATTACACCCTAATAAGCATTTCTTTTACAATAAAAGTATTTTCCTGGATACAATAAAGGATGTTATGTCAAATTAAATCTAGATGATGTTTTCAATATTGTTGAGGCAGAAATATGAACATAGACAGTTAATGAAAAGTGCTAGAGAAACAATGTAAACTTTTGATAGGACCTGTTGCCAACCTGAACAAAAATTGTCCCCAGATGCTCCCAACACCGTGTGCTTGGAAATAAATCACTTATGCCCGGTAC
The DNA here is from genome assembly GCF_055691185.1 of Crinia signifera. Taxonomy (NCBI): domain Eukaryota; kingdom Metazoa; phylum Chordata; class Amphibia; order Anura; family Myobatrachidae; genus Crinia; species Crinia signifera. The sequence goes on from NC_139220.1 coordinate 194,928,647, forward strand.
ACACCAGGACGATGGTGCTTGTGAGCGGGTCGCCACAGGAACGTACGACCCGATCCCGAGCTGACGGCGCCGCCGACCCACTGCCGACATGCTGCCGACACACCGCGAAAATGCGGCTGATGTGATCGCAATCCGATCACGACCCCCACCCATTGCAATGGTCGGTTCTGAGATCCTACCTGCAGCAGGTAGGATCTCAGAAAAGACCGAACCACGGGGCCGCGCATCGGATCAGGATTGCATCAAAAGGATACTGAAATGGCCCAAAACATGGCCAATTTACATACAATCGGTCGAGATTGTATCTAAATTGACTTGTTTTGGGCCATATCGTCCTGGTGTGTACCCCATATTACAGTATATGCTTAGCCATAAGCTTGATTTAATACTTATCTGAATCGGAGATGGGCAGGGAATCCACTCCCCAACCACCGTGCTGACGTGGACATGCAAGCTTGTGAGCGCTCGCATGTCCCCGTCAGATGGAGCGCCTGTCTGGCTGTCTGCGCCAGCTCAAGCGATCTGGCGATAGTTCAGGTTGGCTAACAGGCGCTCCGTCTGTATAACTTTTGTTTGTCTGTTTGTTAGTTCCGGCATCATGCAAAGACTGCTGGATGAATTTGGCTCACGTTTTCACTATTCGGATAGCTTAGTGACATTGGGCCAGATGCACTTAGCTTCAAAAGTGATAAAATGGAGAGTGATAAACAACTAACCAATCAGCTCCTGCCTGACATTTTTCAAACACAGTCTGTGAAGTGGCAGGTGGGAGCTGATTGGCTGGCTGTTTATCACTCTCCATTTTATCACTTTTAAAGCTTAGTGCATCTGGCCCCTAGAATAGAACTAAGGTATGGATTATCTTGATGTGACATCAAGGAGACGAGCAATAAAGGAATAACCAAACGTTTCACACACAGCGCTAGTAGTGTGCAGGCTCCTCAAGTCCATAATTACTCTATTAATATAAATATACATTTCTGGTGAGAAATCTAGTTCTAGGGACTGTTTATTAACTATTGAGACAATTTTTGTTTCAGAAGACATCCACACAAGAGAAGCTGATGGCAAACGTTAGTCCTCTTATAACATTAGGTCATGTTTAGATGTCATACATGACATGTTTGCACTTTCAGTTTGGAAAAGAGGCTGAAAGAGAACATTCAGTGTAGTGAATGCAAGTAATTAAAACAAGTAGCCCCAAGAGGCACTGCTGTGCCACAAATGCTCAAAAACACAAGCACATGAAAAGTAGGACAATGGAGAGCACCCAAAAGAAGGAAATAATGCGGAAAACTTTAAAAGACATCTCAAGCTTGTAAATGCTCCATATTCAGGCACAAGTGTGTATTATTAACTTCTATCCTAACACAAATATAAATGCTTTAAGTAATATAACAAAAAAGTTTAAAAGACATGATGTACTGTATGACAGTACAGTAGGTAAAGGAGGCAGAAGCTACTGCTCTAGTTAGTCTCTGTAGTTCATTGTCCTTAGTAATACATTTATTGTTCCGGTCACAGATTTGTTTAGACGAAACACTGTGAGCTGGTGTAACACAAGTCAGTCTAATTTGGCTTCCTATTAGCTATGGACCTGCAAATCCCAATAGTGTTAGCAATTCCCCAGCAGCTGGAGATACACAGGTTGCTATTATAATGATAAAATATATAGTCACCGTGCCCCGGTAAAAGCCTGTTTTATTTGCTTATATTTATTCATCAGTCAGTGCCACAGTTCTGATGACAACTAACTAAACTAAATATAACTGTTTATGACTTTACAGTAAATATGCCTTTCACAGCACAAAGTATTTTCAGGTCAATGTTCTTCTTGAAGCCTTGATCAGCATTTCTACCATTGTTTGAATAGTCTGCCACTGCTGTGGACTTCTGTGTGGATTGGGTTTAAGCTAATTAGTTTCATTGAAGTCTAATTATAAAGCTATGGGAATATGGGTTTTCTTTAAATCAAATAAGCAACGGAGTGAATCAAATTTACTTTCCAAGGGACCAGTGAATCTCATATCAAGTAATGATGTAAATGAAGAATATGTTAAATTTTCTCCCATTTGAGACTTGTTTTTCATTGAATATCTAGAGGAGTGGAACTAAAGTTTTGGAGTGGAATGTAAAATAACCTTCTGTTATAAAATATACTTTGGACGAAATCCATACTTGAACATGGATAGATATATATACAATAGTTTGTAAGGAAAATATTAGAATTGCTCATTCTAATATTGCTCGGTATACAGTATGTGTATTATTGGAAACATTGAATCACAGTTTTCTTATGCATTTAAACTAAACCTAAATATATTAATTTTGCTATTAAACTACAACCACACCAAATAATAGTAGTAGTACGAATAATAATAATAATAATAATAATAAGATAGAAATCATAAAGGACATAACAAAATATAAAAAGTAATTGTTCAAATAATATCATTTGTCAATCTTTTGTTCTTTTTTACAGTATGAATATCTTTTGTCTCTACTTGGGACCATTTACAATTAATTACAAATTCTATTAAGCGCTTTTTAAAACTACTGAGAATCTAATCTCTCAGATGATGAAACAGCGCATAAAAGCAGCTCATCAGAGATTATCTTGAAGTCAGTCTCTTTGTCTTATAATAAAAGTAACTTCAACAAGACTAAGGTCGTAGTGTCAACCGATGCCATTGCCTTTGGGTTGGGATGTTTTAAAATGCAGTTAGACCTTTCTATCATGTTCCCCATATGTACGTATCTCTGCAAATTAAAACTTGTACCCAGTAGGCATTTCCATCAATAAATAGAAGCCTATTTGCTTATTTGAAATTCTTCCCTTAGAGCAATCCAATCGGATCCCTCCCACTGGCTTGCACATCAGGCAGCACATGCGCAGAAGTTCTATCATAACAGAAGATAAGTCTTTTCGGAAGAAAGTCACAATTATATGTTTATATCAGCATTATAAATGCTGCTATGTATACGATAGACAACAGGAAGTATTGCATTCAAAAAGTGATGTGTAATACATTGTGTCCTTTCTAACTAACTGTTTGAGTTAATACTCAAGGTTCCCCGTACACGGTGCGATGAACTCCGTGTTTTTAGTAATAGATTGCATTGTATTTAGTACAAAAAGCACACAATGTGCTAAAGCACCATTCTTTTTGTACTAGATACGGTGCAATCTAGAACTAAAGCACGGGAAGCAAAGACTTTATGTGCTGTGCAATGGAATGTGCACGGGAGCGCGCATCTCATCGCACTACCCTGTCACATAGTGTATGGGCACCTTCAGTGATAAAACCTAGAGTATGATGAAACAGAAATTGGTTTCTTGCCTACATTGTCAGGACAAGTTAAATGGCCTACACACGGGGTAATTTCAGTTTTTTTTATTGCAATCTGACTAGATCGCTTAGAAAAGGCCCCTACATCGCTCAGTGAGTAGGGGCCATAGCGATGAACGGCCAAGCGCAGCGCTATCCCCGCCGATTAATATCCAGCATGCTGAATAAATCTAGTGAGATCACCGGTCAGGACCAGTGTTCTCAACGGAGAACACTGGCCCTGACAGATTGCTCAGCTCACAGCGCTGATACATCGCTGTGCAGCGCTGTGTGCTGAGCAATCCTTATGAGCCATCTATATTGCTCATATCACTCTGCAGTGTCTCCCTGTGTGTAGGCCCCATTAGTACTGTGAGCAATGTGAAATTACAGGTTGACAAAGAGAATGTTTATACTACTGATTTTAACAATAGTTTTCTCTACCTGCAGTGTGGTGGCTGACAGAAAATCTAAGTTCTTCCTTTTATAAAATACAGTATGATTATTCTCCAGTGGCAATGTATCTCATTCTCAGGCACTTAATATTTCTATATAATTATTAACACGAGCACCCACAAGAATACAAAACATAGCAAGACTTTTGCATGTGGATATTTAGGTAGATAGACTCTCAAATAATGAATTTAACATTCATACATCCGCACGTAGGTGTCTGAGTATTGTTACGGTAGTTATTCAAAGCCTAATGGAGATGTAAGGTGCTATAGTTTATTTTGACACATGCAATCTGAGGTGCATTAAAGAACAAAAAAAATACTTCTACAGCAGAATAGCAGAGTGGAGAACACTTTCCTGAGATTGGTTTATCATTTGATTAATTTGCTACGGGATGTTGTACAATTTACCTTAAGATTTTATGGAAATACAGTTTTAACTGTTGTTGTCTACACAGCCAATAAAATTACCAGAACGTTAAAACCAGACACGTAGCATACTACTGAGCATGTGCAGAATATTTCGGAAAGTAGCCAATGAAGCATTCCGGAAATTGGTATATTTGACAATAAAGAAACCCTTATAGAAACCTATGGAGTTTACTTTTGTAGTAAAAAACATAAGACTGCAGCAGATATCTTAAATATATGCTGTGGTTCCCCAGAATACACACATACATCAAAGGAAGACTTGATGTTTGGCACTGGGCCATGGAGAAATGATTCGATGGTCGCCGACCATCAAATGATTTCTCCTGCTGTGGGCACATGTGAGGGGATGGGTTTTAATAACACATCCCCTCCCATGGTTGCGAGGGCATACTGCAGTGGGGCGTGCACTCTGGAACTCGGTAAGCGGCGATCTTGGCCACTTACAGAGTCAACCAGAATCAGGCCCACAGATTAATGTGATAGGCCAAATATTCTCTTTAATGCACTGTTGGAATATGTGTGCACTATATAAATAACTCATAATAAAATCCAGCATACAGTATTTTACTTGCTAAATATAGAAATGTTTAACTGACATGCAATATTATTATATTGTCCATTGATAAAACTTGCATAAATTGCCTGACTGAAGAGCCAGTTTTAGATATTGGCATATATGATATATACTTATACAGTAGTTGTAATCAAATTACAGTCACTGTGGAAATACTGTTTTTAGGGTAGTAACAGATAGTCCACGAGGCATTGGTTTTATAACCTATTTCCTAAAGCCACATGAAATTAGATTTTTGGTACCATGGTAGAAAATCCAGCTGTTTGGCTGCTTAGCTTAGCTGTTTGCTTGCTAGACCTCCCCAGTGATGGTTTTGGCAGTGTTGTACTCCAAGCTTAAATACAAACACATGATCTGGAGGCAACATGAATCCTGTTTTCTAAAAATATTCCATTTAACCAGCTCACTGCCATTTTATTTGGGAAATCAGGTTACCTAATGCACTGATGGTAGGTATTATTTTAGAAAGTTGAATATAATAATAAAAAAAAAAAACACCTTTTATCAAAGCCTTTTCCTCTTACTGATACACAGAAATACATGACTAGAATTAACAATAAAGAACATTATTCATTTGGTCTTATTTGGCTTACAAAAAAAACAAGGCCAAGTGGTAAATTTACATGTATTAAAGGGGATTCATATGATATCCCGGAGGTCAGGATGGGATTCATATGATATCCCGGAGGACAGTCAAAAGACTAACCATGGTACCCCAATAGAGAAAATCCAGACAAGGGCACCTTTAGTAACCTTAAGGTTCCTATACATTTATCTGATTTGGGCCGATTTCACCTGATTTTTTTTTGTAAATTCTGCCGCTGCTGGCTGCAAGTCCGCTCAGCGCTTCCCGGACACAGCGAACTGCCCGCCCCGCCGCAACGCTGCAGCTCCCCAGGGATAAATCACAAGTGCCAAATTGTTAGTGAGCTCTCCCAGGGAGCTGCCGGGGGAGCTCAGGGGAAATTGGGTCCGACTTGTCCTCATACCCTCTCCCCATACCCCCTCACCCTAAACCTCCCACCGCCCAATCCTAACCCACCATCCCTGCAGCCTAACCCTTACCTTGCTCCATCTGCAGCCTATCCATAAGTCCCATCTCCCCACTAGTGCCTAAACCTAACCCTCCCCCACTTCTCCGGGCACAAGCTAACCTGCCCTGCATACTCACAAATCGGGATGCCAGCTTTGGTACTCCAACGTCTGCATCCAGATTCTTTTCATAGTTCTGGCGCTGCTGTTCTGATGGTAGTCTGGATGGCATCATCGGTATATTGAATGCCGGCATCCTGTCCGCTGGGGTGCTGACCGCATCCTGTACTAAAGCTTCTAGAACAGACAAGTGGTGATATTGCCAATAGCATATCAGATTCTAGAATGCAATAGTAAGGATAGAATCTGTTTGCTATGGACAACACCATCATTTGTGTCTTTTAGAAGCTTTAGTAAATCTGCCCTTATATGCCTTATGTGAGGGACTGTATTTACAAGTAGATCGGCTCTTTTATATTATATATATAATACATAGTGATGGTGGCACACGCTTTAAAAGAGAGTCAGAGTCACGTCATAAATGCCAACGTTTCGATGCTTCTTCTTCAGGACAGGGTTAACAGAATACAGGTACAGACAGACAATATATACATACATACCCCCATGCCCACGGAAGCCGAGTTTGAGGTCTGCTCGCCAAGCCGATGATGTCATCAAGGTCAGACAGGCGATGTCTGCCGGCACTACATGCTGCCCTGACTTCACCCATTCACTAGACCGAAAGGCGTCACCCGGCTAGCGGCTTGCGTAGGGTTACCACCTAGGACCTTTAATTCCGGACACATGTTAATTACACAGGTTCTGTGGCAGTTTAAAATCAGGTGAAGTGGAGTCTTGAAGTCAGCCAGCCACAGAACCTGTGTAATTAATATGTGTCCGGAATTAAAGGGACTAGGTGGTAACCCTAGGCTCGCGTCCCACTGTTTATATATATATATATATATATTATATATATATATATATATATATATATGCGCCTTGAGTCCTGTTGGAGAGTACTATATTATTATTATTATTATTTTATAGCTTATTGTGGTTTTTGTCTTGCTTGGAGGCCCTCAGCTCAATCACTCCTTATATTAGCTCTGTGTTACTTCACAGTGGTTGCTCCTTTGCACTACAACACGTTTATACCTAATGTGAAACCTTGTTGACAGGAAAAGTGTTATGCAAAACTTGATTTAAATCAATCAAGATAATTGCTGCAAACTGGGAAAGTAATAGAAAAGGGTTTTGGTTATTAGTGGCCTTTTTATAGAGTGAAAGGATTAATCTGTGTATTTGGCAGCCTTGATGGCAGATAATATACTGACCTATCATACAGTGCATTAATATCTTGGCTGGTGTTGCAGGTAAATGGCCAGCGGTAATGTGGGAAACATGCTCATACATTGCAAACATCAGTAGCAGCTTGTGCAGTTTATAGAACAAAATTGTACAATTTCCATTCTTGATCAGGTCTCAGTTTGTGTGTTTAAGCTCTGTTCTCTGGTGCTCATTAGCAGCGTATTTCCATGGAAAATACAGTACATGAAGATTTATACAGCCAAGTCAGGACCGCATAGATGCTTTTTTTCTCATTTCATTAAACTTGTCATGCCATTTGGAAAGCCGTAGCATAAATAATATAAACTGAGAAAACAACCTAATACTTTTTAAATCGCTATTCCTGAAACAATTAGCTATAAACGGTGCTCCTCCATCTCCATCTGGTATTTCCTCTAATAGTGCCTTCACATTATTTAAAGTGCACTTTTGACTTTGAACTAAATAAATAATTGGGTATGGTTGATAGAGGTATAAATAGGTTGCAGATTTTATTTTAAAAGATGTCCTTCTTATGGTTTATGGTATAGGGCACAGGTTCTCAAACTCGGCCCGCAGGACCCCACACAGTGCATGTTTTGCAGGTCTCCTCACAGAATCAAGTGAAATAATTATCTGCACCTGTGGATCTTTTAAAATGTGTCAGTGAGGAATGAGTGCACCTGTCGGGTGACCTGAAAAACATGAACTGTGTGGTGTCCTGAGGACCGAGTTTAAGAACCACTGGTATAATGGGTTGACAATGTATAAGTCGACAGTCACTAGGTCGACCACTAATGGTCGAGAGTGGCGGTCGACACATGATATGTTGACATTGTCAGAAAGTCGACACAAGCTTAATGTCAACATGGACATGGTTGACACTCAAAAATTTTACACAAGTTTTTGGGTGTCTATGTTAAAATGGACTCCATACAAGTGTACCATATCCCCTCACCTAGTGACTGTCGACCCAGGGACAGGATACCCCTTCTTAGTCCCATAAACACCCTATTTGACACCCACCCCTCTCAGTCAGTGTGGAATAAATTAGTAGCATGCTGAGTGGTAAATTGGGAAATGCACAATGCACACAGCACTGACATGACAGACGGTCGAGAAGATGAATATGGTACTATATGCATAAATCAAGCCTAGGCATAACCACTGTTGGACTGTGGAATGCAGGGCCCACCAGGGGGGGGGGGGTGTGTGCTCTGGTAGGAGCCCATGTATAGGGTTGTGGTCGGCTGCCGCTTTCATTTGCCCATTCACAGATTGCATGGTCCGGTGGTTCCAGTTGCTAGACCTACAGGGGGAAATTTACTAAAGGAAATTTGTAAAAAAAATAGGTGTAAAAATAGGTGTATTTGTATCCAGAAATACACTTATTTTTGACATTTACTATCCCGAAAATACAGCAATTCGTATTCGTATTGATAGCACATCAATACGACTACGAATTGCCGTATTTTGGGGATAGTAAATGTCAAAAATAAGTGTATTTCTGGATACAAATACACCTATTTTTTACAAATTTCCTTTAGTAAATTTCCCCCACAGTGTCTAGATCAGTGGTAGCCAACTCCAGTCCTCGAGAGCTACCAACAGTTCACGTTTTCTAGATCACCTAGCTGGGGCACAGGTGCATTCACTACTCACTGACACATTATAAGTGACCCACAGGTGGAGCTAATTACTTCACTTGTGATTCTGTGAGGAGACCTGGAAAACGTTAACTGTTGGTAGCTCTCGAGGACTGGAGTTGGCTACCCCTGGTCTAGAGGCATGGATCCCGACTGTACACTTAAATTATATATATAATACATTTTAATTTATACTGCTCAGGAATATGGGATATTGCTGTTGTTTGTTATTAATTTGGTACATGATCATGCATGCGCTAGCAGTATTTACTATATATTTATTAACCCCTTCCCGACATTGCCTTTTATGGTAATTTTTTTTTTTTTCCTCCTTGCGTTCAAATAAGCGTAACTTTTTTAATTTTCCGGCTATAAAGACACATGAGGGCTTTTTTTTTGCGGGACAAGTTGTACTTTGTAATGGTACCATTTACTATACCGTATAATATTCTGGGGAATCAGGAAATAATTCAATGTGGGGTAAAAAAAAAAAAAAAACGCCATTGCACAATTTTGCGCTGGTTACGTTTTTTTTGGAGTTCATAGTTCGTTTAAAATGATGGGTTATCTTTATTCTATGGGTCGTTACGATTCTGGTGATACCAAACTTATATAGTTTTCGTTATGTTTTACCACTAAAAAAAAAAATCGCAACTTTTACGGTTTTTCTAATTTGCGTTGCGTCGCCATGTTCTGCGGCTTATAATTTTTTTATTTTTCCACCTACGGACCTGGGTGAGGGCTCATTTTTTGCGGGCTGAAGTGTACTTTTTAATTAATACCATTATGGGATATGGGCGACTTTCTGATCTCTTTTAGTTATTTTTTTTTGGGTACGCGATGCGACCAAAAAACGTAGTTTTGGCGTTGGGGATTATTTTCCGTTTACGCCTTTAACCGTGCGGGATAACTAATGTTATATTTTAATAGATCGGACTTTTAGGAACGCGGCGATACCAAATATGTTTATTTTTTTTATTTTTTATTTATTTTTATTTGGGAAATGGGGAAAGGGGGGTGATTTGAACTTTTAATATTTTTTTATTTTTTTTTTATTTTTAAACTTTATTTTTTTTTTTTTTTACTTTTACTACAAGGCCCCCTAGTGTACTTGACCACTAGGGGGCGCGATCGCCTGTACTAGGTTCAGCCATAGAGCTCTATGGCTGAACGTAGTGATTTTATGCACTTCCTATTACATCCTGCCTCAGGCAGGATATGATAGGTATGCAGACACGGCCAGCACAGGGGTCTACATTAGACCCCTGGCTACCATGGCAACCGATCGGCACCCTCCGATCTCGCTGCGGGGGGCCCCGATCGGCGCCGGAGGGGGGCGCCCCCCCTCCGATCAGCTATTTAAGCACTGCGGTCGCTTTGCCCGCGGTGCTTAAAGGGTTAAACGGCCATGATCGGCGAACTCGCCGCTCGTGGCCGTGAGAGCAGGGACCTGGCTGTAATATACAGCCATTACCTGCTCTCTTTCAAGCCAGCTCACTCCGTGAGCTGGCTTGATTCCCCCTCAACCGACATATGACGTAAATGTACGTCATATGTCGGGAAGGGGTTAAGGGGCTCAGACCAGGGTGTGGATTATTAGATGGATAGTGGATAGATAGGCAGTAAATAGGTCTACCACAAAAGGTTGACATGCAATAGATTGACTGGGTCAAAAAGGTCAACGTGGGAAAAGCTGACATGGGAAAGGACAACAGGGTCAATATGTTGACAGAGTCAAAATATCAACATCAAAAAGGTAGACACATGATATGTTTTTCCCTTTTTATGGGTGTCATTGTCGACAAGTGTCGACATGGACCCCCAATTAGGGTACACTATTATATTCTTCCTCAATGCCGGCGTGGATGGTGAGGTAGGAACAAGCCAGTTAAAAAAATTATGAAAAACTTGTGTAGACCTTGTTATGTGTCTGCCTTTTTCATGTCTACATTTTGACCTTAACGACACTTCAACCCTGTTGACTTATAGCAGTGTTAGCCAACCCTAGCCCTCGAGAGCTACCAACAGTTCACATTTTCCAGACAACCTAGCTGCTGCACAGCTGCACTCATTAATCACTGACACATTTTAAAAGATCCACAGATGGAGCTAATTAGCTCACTTGTGATTCTGTGAGGAGACCTGCAAAACATGCACTGTTGGTAGCTCTCGAGGACTAGGGTTGGCTACCCCAGCTCTAGAGGTGGAGATGGGCTCCCTGGCAGTAGGGCCCACCAGGGATTTCCCCTGTACCCCTGTAGGCCAGAAGATGAGCATGCTGATAGTAATATATATAAATGGCCAGAAGCATGCTACTAGCAACACATATTAGTGCTCTGAAGATAAACATGCTGCTAGCAATTCATATAGAGTAACAGCTGAGGAGAGGAACTCTGCTACTTGCCACATACTGTAGAGTTGAACACAGCAGTTACACTGAGAAAGATGGGTCTGCCAGATACTTTAAGAGCAGTATATGATTGCCTGTGTAGGTTGAAGTGATTTTTTTTTCTCTCGTTACTATTCATCGGTCATCGGGTGAGATTTAATAGGATGAGAGATTCAGAAAGTGAGAGATTTGGTAAGAAATCTCCAGTTTTTTTTAAAGCGGCAATCATTTACTCCTAGTTTTACAGTGTAAATGATTGCCGCTTTAAAAAAAAAACCTGGAGATGTCTTACCAAATCTCTCACTTTCTGAATCTTTCATCCTATTAAATCTCACCCATCATCTCTTTGGTACTGGATATGGCAGACAACACAAAAACAAAAACGTATGTACTACAGCACGAGAAGTGCTGTCTTTTTGGCAGTAATGTCAGGCATCAACCTCTTATATAAAAATACTAATTTACAACAAGAGTCAAATGACCTTTATATGAAAATGGAGAATTACCTTTATTGCACAGATATAACTGAAAAAAGAAATGTAAACATATTATTATATTTTAGTGCATCACTTGTGCTTGCTATTTCTTGCTTCTGATTTTATTACACTGTTTATATGGCACTGTGCCGCTGACATGAATGAGCCCATTAAACCGGTTGTAATAGTAGTAAACATAATAGCTACGTAAAAGCATTTTTGCCTTAGCAAAGCATTATGGACAACATAAACCAGAGGATGTGTATTCTCTGGGCTGAGCGACTTGCCCATGCTCCACAAAAATGAGATAGCTTGGGCACTGCGGAATGCCAAAGTGGAACAGAACTAATTGGCTTCATTCTGGAGGCTATTGCATTTGTTTCTTCCTGGCTCTTCATCTTGGCACATAACTGTAAACTGTAAATAAGCAATATGGTCATTGAACCCTTCAACGCATCTCAATAGGCAGCAGCTGAGATAACTTGGGTTGAGTTGCAGGAATAAAGATTAGTCGTTAGCATCCTGTCCTATGTTTTTAATCTGTGGTCATTCAAATTAAAGTAAAGGCAGCGCCAACATCCAACAAGGCATTATAAATATAATACATAATATAATGCAAGTAATATAATACATAATATATTGCAAGTAATATAATACATAATATATTGCAAGTAGCCTAGACTTTGACTATTTGCAATCTCCAGCTATACTGTGCTTGTGAAATTATACAATAAGGTAAATGCTATTACAGTATAACAATATAAAATAAATCAAAGACATTCATTTTTTGGTAGGTAATGGTTGAAAATGTGATGTAACCTTGAGATGATTATAAATTACAGATGGAGCGCCACTCGTTCTTGCAGGGGCTGGCGCTTCCATCGCCAGGGGACGCGCACGCACGAGATGCTCGCATACCCTGTGTAGATAGAGCTTCCCACCGCCATCGCTGGTCCCCACCATCGACACCCCCCCCCTAACCTCCCTGAAGCGGAGACAAGCAGGATTCCACCACCCAGCTGCCAAGAGACTGGGACGCGTGTGCGCATGAGACGCATGCGCATCCTAGTCTGATGGAGTCCCTCTCTGCCGGGTCTAGCCAGCGGGGACGTTCTGGCAAGAGCCAAGCAAGAATGAGAAGGGCTCCATCTGTATCTAACAAGTACAACTAAAAAGATATTCTGATTTGCAATTAATTAGCTTCTGTATGTATGCATGCTACTTGTGTACATTGACATTAAAGAAATTCTAAAAGTCTTTTACAGTTAACGAACTAGTGCATGTATGATTAACTCGATTTCCTCGACACCATAATCCCTGCATCAATTATTGGGGTTCTGTGCCTTCCACTAATGAATAGTCCGTGGCTTTCTGCTTTTCTACTTTCCTTACAACGCATAACACTGCTGCTGTCAAATGCAGCCCTGTCCTCGCTAACACAATTACATGAGTGAACAGGTCAGTGCCTCCCACACATTCTGCCCACTCATATCCTGAAGTACTTTGTGCTGCTGTGAACATTCTGATTGCCTGAACTGCTGTACTTTTTCTATTTCTACCACAAACTTGAAGGCAAATGTATAAGAAGAATGTAGAAGAAAAAGATTAATTAAATATTTGCTGACCTTTGTGGAAAAAAAGCTTGCTTTTGTATCATTTTGTAATAATGAATACTGTAGTCATATGTTTACTTTTAAGAGCTTACTGTACAAAGTATAGGAAAGCTGTCATGCACAGTATAATCACTAGTGGATATGACTGGACATTAAGGGGTAAATGTGCTAAAATGGGAGTTCTATTGAGGATGGGATTTTGCCCATAGCAACCAATCAAATTCGACTGTACCTATTATTTAGCACCTTCTAGGAGATAATAGATAGAATCTGATTCTTCGCTATACATCCCATCTTCAGTAGAACTCCCATTTTAGTACATTTACCACTAATACGTAGTTTGGATTAGGGTGACTAATCCCAGGATCGGCATGATCTAGGGATTTGGCCGTTAAACTGTCATGCGCAAATCTAAAGCTGGGCAGCGCTAAGCAACTGCTAAGATGTTGCCCAGGTGCTTATGACACCAGTGATGCGGTTCTGCAGTAGTGCACAGCGTGACACCAACCAAGTCCCACCTCCCACACCACCCAGCTTTCAACTGCCACACTGCTCGGCCTGGCTCCTGATCACAGAACCGCTCCCCCAGCTCACAACTGCTGCACCGTTCCAACTGGCTTCTGATCTCAGAACCGCTCTGCTCAGCTCACAACTGCCACACCGATATGTCTGGCTCCGACCTGCAGTGCTGCTCTGCCTGGCACACAACTGCTGCACTGCTACGCCCGGATCTGGCCTGCAGTACCGCTACAGCCTGCTAGACCTCCGCACTACCCAGCTTATGGATAAGTGACAAGAGGGGAGATTAAAGTTTGTCAGTACATTGGTAAACTCAATAATGAGAATCCCGAAAATCCTGATATTGAGCATCCCGGTCCCGGGATTGAAAATATGGCCCAGGTTTGGCATCCCTAGTTTGGATGCAGTCATTAGGCTATATGACTAACTATTTGGGGGTTAGCCATTTACAAAGCTAAGAACTGGAAACCCATTACCTGACTTCTGGCACTCTGGTGCATAACACCAGGAATTCATCATGAAAATATCTGGTAAGCATGCATCGGTATAAAATGCAGACACTGTTCACCAATTAGCTGGATATCACCTAATAATGAATAAGTGATAGGCTGCCCTTTTCTGCCTCTTTTTCTATCATCCATTAACTGCAGAACACACCAGTGGCGGATGCAAGCACCACCTGGTCACCTACCCCATAACGACAATTGGGAAAATGTATTCCTGTTTGTGATTGCAGAAAAGGGTCTAATCGGGCAGTTGAACATGTCTTCTTGGTCAAGCATTGGGGTTGGGAGAGAAACTGGCAGATGGAGTAAAAGTGGGGAAGAAAAGGAAAGACACATGGGGCAGTATTTAATTGATTGTTGCCGCCTGATCTCCCATATAAAGTGATGGGATAGAGAGCTCTGAACCCTGTTTCTCCTGTCACTTGTTGGTTTGGTTTGAATATACAATAATGTAGTGTTTAGCATATAAGGTTGAAAGATCAGAAAGGAGCAGAAGAATCAGATACAACTTGCCAGAATACGATGAGAACGATGTTCACAGATGATTTGCAGTAACATAATGCCATGGTGTTTAGTTTTTTTTCCTGATAAATTACAGTACGGATAGCTTATCTCAGTTTCATAAATTTCAAGCAAGGGAAGGGATGTGTGGCTGTGGCAATATGGGATCATGGCCATACATCTGTTGTATGTGCCTCTGCCCCTACGTATGTTTTTTTTATTTACAAACTCATCTTAATCCACACACATGTGAAGGCAAATATGCAGCAATTGCTTACCATCCGACCCTTCCACAAGGTGGCATAAAAGTCCCAATCATAAAGTATCAGCCACATTAATACTTCACTGAGCTTAATAAATCTGCCTCCCAATTACCAGCAACTACACAAGGGAGTATAGTCAGTTAGCCTACTTGGATTTCTAAAAGTAAAAGTCATCATCCATAAGACATAAATCTCAGAAATCATCCTAAAGTAAATCGGATGTTATTTTTGGAAAACTTCACATATCTATCTACAAGTGCATCAACATATGCAAACATGCTACATTAGATTTACATAGTAACAAAGTATGGGTAAGCTAGATACTGTACTGTAGATACCAAATACTAAATTCTGGTACTTTTACATATAGTTACAATACTGTACTGCTAAGTGTGTGATGTGTAATGATTGTGGTTTTGTGATTAAAACTACCCAGAAACAGTAGAAAAGTTCCCAATAAATTGAACATTATTTGTATTTATTGTGACGTTTACTGAGCTGAGTTTTGGTATACACCTGCCTCTCTGCTGTGGGCAGGCAAAGTCTGGACCAGGATAGGCCAACCTGTGGCTCTCCAGATGTTGTGAAACTACAAATTCCAGAATGTCTTGCCACAGTTTTAACACTCCCTTATAGCAAAACTGTGGCAAGGCATGATGGGATTTGTAGTTTGACAACATCTGGAGAGCCACAGGTTGGCCAGGCCTGGTCTAGACGAAGCCCCAGGAATGACCAGAATGGTTAGCAAATCCTATTAGTTGATTCTCTCTAGCACACACTAGCCCACTAGGAGGGGCTGCTACACATACATGTGCAAATTTATATGTGTAGCTCTGTTCTGTTTTAAGTAGGATGAACTTTCCCTAATTTTTTATGTATAATATGGCATTTTAGCTTGGGAAACAGGATGTTACAATGTGAGCACATGGCACTGTCATGGCTTGTGGGCAGTGGCGTAACTACATTTTGGGCACCCCCCCGCCGTTAAAGGGAGGGCGCCCAGCCACTCACCCACCCCTCCGCCCGCCGCACCAACCCCCGCAGTCTAGATACAGATCCGATATATAAGTGGGTACCTGGTGGAGCGGCAGGCGAGGACCGCAGGCGGCGCAGATGGAGACCGGGGGCGCGGCGAGAGAATAGGAAGAAATCCTATTCAAAAGACCGGGCGGCCGCTGATTGGCTGAGCTCTCAGCCAATCAGCGGCCGCCCGGTCTTTTGAATAAGATTTCTTTATATTCTCCCGCCGTGCCCCCGGTCTCCATCTGCGCCGCCTGCCGCTCCCCCAGGTAGCCGTCAATGCAGGTGGGGGGGACGCTGCGAGGCGGCTGGGGGACACAGAGGCGGCAATTACTTACAGCTGAGCCGGGCAGGGGGAGCCGGGAGCTGTCACTGTCAGTACGGAAGAAAAAAAAAAAAGCCCATACAATGAATCGGCAGCCTGTGATTGGCTGAGCGCTCTCTCAGCCAGTCAGCAATTGGCTGAGAGAGCGCTCAGCAGCCAATCACAGGCTGCCCATTCATTGTATGGGGTTTTTTTTTTTTCTTCTTCAGTACAGACAGCTCCCGGCTCCCCCTGCCCGGCTCAGCTGTAAGTAATTGCCGCAGCTGTGTCCCCCGCAGCGTCCGTCCCCCCAGCCGCCTCGCAGCGTCCCCCCCACCTGCACAGGTAAAGACTGGGGATGGTGCGGCGGGCGGCGGGGTGTAACGTAACTATAGCACTGCAGCCCCCGGCGCCCGCACATGCATAGCGCCCCCCCCCCCCCCCCGCGGTCGCGGGGGCTGCGGTGCTATAGTTACGCCCCGGCTTGTGGGACTGTTGTGGGCATATATGCATACAGGGAAAGGATGCCTATTATTGACAGATCTCTTCTACTTAGAATGGGGCTACTGAAAGTGCTGATGCTAATTATATTTGTAACGTCTGGTGTAAAATCAATAGGCGCTTGCACAAATCCTCCGTGGCTGTGCACAAATACACCCACTTTTTGTGTGACTCTCAATCAGCCCCATATTGCCAGTCTGTGTCCAAAACCATTATGGGGTCTATGTACTAAGACTTGGAGAGAGATAAAGGGGACAGAGATAAAGTGCCAACCAGCCGGCTTCTGCGGTAACGGTCATATTTCACACATGGCAGGTAGGAGGCTGATACTTAGACTCATAAGTCACATCTTTAAATTCTACTTTTGTCATCTAACAAAAAAATGTTTGAACTGATACATCAGTGGCAGCAGAGTTGGCAGAGAGATGAATTAGTCCAACTTCACTGTTTTCAGCAGTAAATAAAATATGCTGTTATTTTGGCTTCATTTTAATAAAGATTTTCAATCAATCTCTGTATGAAACACCATTAACCTTTAAAACTGAATTAGATTTTGCACAGTACAGGAGTAATAACAATTTGCATTTTATGAACCTAGACTATTTTGAGAAGAAAAATCTAATAAATTATCTCACTGGAAAGCTGTCTAAACTGTAAATCCAAATGTGCAAATCTTGTTGTGATGATGAAATACTTCTCTTAAAACGCAGAGAGAAATAATTGTTATAAATCTACTTAAAAGCACAATGCTAAGCTATTCAATTGAAATGCATCTTTCTTATGAAAGAAATCCGTTTAAAATACAAGTTTAAGGACAGTAGAACAGTACAGTAGCTGATCAGTCATACCTCTTACCATAACAATGGTCTCATGAGGCTAACTCAAGACATGGCCACCCCCTTGTTCCAATCCAGTAACCTCTAATATTGGGAAGTATTTTATATGAATGAGTTGATGATCTTAAAGGAGTTTAAAATAAGGATTGTTTTTGTGAAGGTTAGAGGTAAATAGTGGAGTTAAGGACTATGAATGGAATTAACTGATGGCGAGATCATAATATTGTATGTTGGCCATAATAATGCTTTCTATTATACATCATCACTAGGGTGTAACAGTTATTATGATGCTTTCTGTATAGTATGCAGCCAATGGCAGGCCCTGTGTGTTGTTTATCCATTAGGGGGTTGTCTATATTGTATGCTGGATACTAGGATTCCCCATGGACTGCATATCAGTCACGAGGATGTATTGTATTGTATGGCAGTCACTAGAATGAGTTCCTGTACTTATGACAATAACTAGTATGCTCTCTGTATTGTATGGTGGTTACCAAGATGGATGCATGTGTTGTATGATTTTCTCTGTTTTACATTTGAGTCTGGGATTCTTCCTGTACAGTATATAGGTCGCTAATATGCTTGCCATTATTGTTTTATTATACTGTACCTCTGCCCGGTGAGTGGTATGTGGGTGCAGTTTCTCAAATCTGTCAGGGGTACTACTGTCACACACTAATCCACTCACTTTACTGTTTGTGTTTTCTTAATTGGCTGATCTATCAGTCTATTTTTACCATTTGTAATCAGACTATGGGCCAAATGTGGGATTCTTCTAGCCCATAAAAAAAACCTTGTTGCTTTAAATTTATCTTCTAACTTGCTGAAATCTTTTTAGCTTTCAGAATCTAGTACCCTATTACATTTGGCCCTATATCTGTGAATTTTGCTTTCATCAGGTTTACAGGGGACATAGTGGGACACACTGAGCGATATTCCCCCTGGCTAGGGACTTTCAAAGGGAGTTAATGGATTTCCATAGCAGCACGCTATAGAAAGCTGTTCACCCTGTTGCTCATCTGCTGGTAATTATAACAGATGAGTGGAGGCGATCATGCGGGAGTGCGCATGAGCGTTCATCGTACGCACTGGGCGGCTTTTGACGGAAAGCAGCACAAACGACAAAACTGAGCTGTTTTCAGCTCAACATCGCCCAGTGTGTATGAGCCTAAAGGAAAAACCAGAAGATGTTATTTTGAATGTATGGCACACAACTCTGGCAACACAGTAGTATTTGCTGGGCTGGGGAGGAAAGCTGTTGCTGCTAAGCTGCTCTCCTATCTCTTTCTCCCCCTCTCTCTTTTTCTCTCTCCAACAATGCAGTAGCCATTACAATGTAGCTGTACATGTATCTCTAACTACAACTCTAATGTGTATTGTCTCTTGTCATAACATATGTTACACTGTGTTGCCCAGGAGTCTATAGGGCCAATTTATTAAATTACTTTTACTAAATGAATGTGAAAAAGGGTGTTTCGACACTCTTTTGGTATGTATGGTACAGTACCTAAACGATCTAAAGGGCTTTTGGAGCAGTTTTTGTGAAAAAGATCCAAACCCTTTAATTCCCATTTTTTTAGTAACCAGATTGCATTTCCTGTACTTCTAATGGGATATGTGATCTGGTTGAATTTACTGAACAAAATGTAAACAAAAAAACCCCTGCAGTGAGCTTTGTGATAATAGTGCTTGCTTCAGCTGGTGAATTCATAGGGCTCACTGTGAATTCTGGCTTCTGCATAGCTTTCTGCCCCAAGGCAGAGAAAGCAGTGTGAAAATGGGGCCAGCGTGATTAGGTCGATGGACCCACAGGCCGATCATTGCGTGGAAAAAAAAAAATTATACTCACCTACCCAGGGTCTGCTGACCATTGCTCGGGTGAGGGCTGCCTGTCATTGGGGCTCTGCACTGCTCCTGTGACCCCAAGTGCAGTAAAGTGATGCTGCAATCAGGTGAGTATAATCAGTGGTGTGGGGAGGTCACAGCAGGGGCAGTTTGTTGCCAGAGGAAGGGGGATGGGATTTGCTGAGTTGGCCCATAAAATGCTCTGCATTTCTATATGGTAATGTGCTTGCCCACTGACCCATACCCCCCTCCCGCCCTCCGTTCGTAAAGTTTGTTCGCTGTGTATGCACGCACCCAGCGCATGCACATGCACGGCCCCTTGTGAATGTATGTGGGCCTGCCAATGGACCAGAATAAGGGCCAATGCCTGCATGCGATAAATTGATACATTCTTGTGATCAGTAATCAATGATCACATTGCAAATCTGGCTAATATCACATCTGCATCTAAGGATGCAGATGGAGATACTGTACATTGGCCAATTGGAAAGTAAAGGGGTCCTGAATGAGCTTCATGAATACAGCGTGTACATATAGATAGGTATGCTAACATGCAGACATCTGAGACTTGATTATAGTGACAATTTACGTCACAAATATTGGTATTTATAGTTTGAGATTTCCAATATAAAATAATACTGTTATGCAACCTTCTGTTCTACGCATACATTTACACAAAGGGCGGTATTCAATGAGGCAGAATCGCCAAGTTTTATGGCGATTCTGTGTTTTTTTCGTGTGTGCCGGCGTTTTTTGGAGCTGAAAAAGCGAATCACCCTATTCAACGACCTCTATTCGCCGATGACGACCGGTGAATGAAGCCCCAATCGCCAAATGTTATTCTCTACAAATCGCCGGTTTTTGTCTATAGGAATTTTCATGGGGATTCGCCGGTAGTCGACGGGAATCACCATGAATCGCCAAAAGTGTATTCAATGAGAAGTTGGCGATTCTTATTTCTTGTTTCATATAGCCGTTCCTCACCGAGTGTCCCTCGTCATCTTTTTGTGGTGAACTTTTATCGGAACCTGTGAAATAATTGGTTTTAAGTGTTCAATTTAACTCTGCAAGTGTAATGTATTATTATTTGCTGCCCTTGTGTGATGTGATGGTCGTAGAAGTGCTATACAAATATATATTTAATTTTTTCTGGTATTTTTTTTTCCTCCCACAACGCACTGTTCTTACCCATGGTGCACCTCACTTACCCATGATTCTCCTCCCCACCTCACTCCTTCGTTTGGCCTTTGAGGAGATTACACAGCTTTTGCAGTCTGCTGTATTGGAATCGTTTTTTCAGGGTAATTTGCATTTTTCTTGCATTTCACTGCAATTTCTTATAGTACTGAAGCTGTTTAGGGAAACGCCGGATTGGCTGAGAATCGCCGTTGGGGGCGGCGATTCTCAGCCACGTTGAATAGGGTGACACAGCTAGTCCCGGCGACTCCCGACGCTTGGCGAATCGACGTAAAAAAACGGTGAATGGCTGGCGAATGTAAAATCTGAATCGCTGTGACCAACGATTCAGGTCATTGAATACCGCCCTAAATGTTTAAAGAACTCTGCGGTGTATTACCGAGTACAGTTGTATGTGCTGGTTTTTAAATCACACTTCAAATGCAGTTAGATCTCTCAGCAAGCTTAAAAAGCCACCAGTGACAAGTATCCACATATGAATAATATATGTGTGCATGTAGCCATAAATGCCATTCATCTCACAGCGAACACTCCTGCCCTGTGATTCTCTGCTATATGCAGGTAGGTAGGGTTCATACATCAAGTGCTGAAGGAAAATTGGTCCCTTCCCTTGCTGGTACTCTGGCAGTGTTGTCAGGGGAAGCAAGATGAATGGGAAAGAAGCTTGTAGCCTTAATTTGCATTTATATCCCACTCACATCCATTTCATAAGGATTCTAACACATAGGAAATGTAAATGTATTTTTGTATTCAATATTATTAGCTGTTTAAAGGTAGAAAACAAGAATCAGTTAATTTTATCAAATATAATTGGCTCATGTCACATGGGGGCAGCAATTTATTTGACCAGTGTTGGTCTAAAATCCCTATGGAATGCCATTCCCTATGCTCCACTGTTTCTCTGCATTCCATGGCATTGTCTGGGTATACTGTAGGGTAGTGTGGTGCACATATTGTAAAGAGCCATGGTCTCAGATCTCCCAATATTTCACAACAGTCAGGGAAGACTTGGACTGGGGTATATTAGATAATGAGACAGGAGGATGGCTGAACTGAGTGTGCAGCTTCTCCAAGGTAAGCAATTATACAGGTACATTACCAACTTTATTGCTTATTATTTATATGCAGGTGTTCAAACCCAAGGTCAGTCTAAGTAACACACTGCCATTTTCTAATTATGCCTAGCACAGGGTTTCAAGGACTAGTTTGAGCATTCGTATACCTCTTTCAGACAGCAGCTCTGGTCACACCCACACAGCACTGGCCACACCTACATGGCGCAGGCCACCTCTACACATTGCTAGTCACAGTTCCTCCCGTTCTCAGTAAGTAGTTGGTCCTTGAACATTGTCAACCACCATGACCATGTGGCCCTTAATACAGCCCTGATGAGAGGCATGGGAGTCAAGACCAGTGCTGGGTGTGGCCAGAGATCTGTACTAAGCCGTCTGACTTACATTATTGGACGTGGAGTGCTGCACCACCCGATGTTGTGTATGCTATATATAGTGCGGCACCCCGGAATGCTGACCAATTAAGTGGCTGTGGTCCTTCTACAGTGTGTATATATATATATATATATATATATATATATATATATATATATATATATATATACACTACATGGAAGAAAGTCATTGAACACCACATGTCAACGGAAACCATGCGTTTATTTACAATCAATAGGGGGTAGGTCCACCTTTTGCAGAAATAAAAGCAGCTACTCGTCGTGGTAAACTTTCCACAAGTTCATGTAGCATACATAGTGGGATATTGTGCCATTCCTCCTGCAGTACAGTCACCAACTGTGGTAGTGTAGAAGGGCGAGGCGATCGCGACCGCAACCTGCACTCAAGTTCGTCCCACAGATGTTCTATGTGGTTCAAATCAGGGCTTTGCGCAGGCCACGCGTGTCGGGTGACACAATTTTTGTCATACCACTCCATTGTAGCCCTCGAAACATGACACGTCGCATTGTCGTCCTGAAACACACAATTGTCGTTCCCATAGAGACGCCACATTGTAGGTAACATGGAGTTATCCAGAATATCTCGGTAGGTCGCCGATGTCATGTTCCCATGCACCTGTATGAGTGGGCCCACGCCATGCCAGCAGAAACAACCCCAGAACATGATGCCTCCACCTCCAAATTTTACTGTTGGCACTACACATTCGGGTAACAGGTGCATTGCTAAACTCTGGAAAATGTATATATATGTAACAAAGGAAATGTATATAAAACTGAGCTGAGGGCACTCACAAGATTTATCACACTGCACGGCGGCAGTATCAAAGCAAATGAATCAATAAACACAGAACTGTGTGAATCAACGTTTCGAGCGGGTAGCCTTTTATCAAGACATGTCTTGATAAAGGGCTACCCGCCTGAAATGTTGATTCACACAGTTCTGTGTTTATTAATTAATTTGCCTTGATACTGCCGTCGTGCAGTGTGATACATCTTGTGAGAGCCCTCAGCCATGTTGTATATATATATATATATATAGCCATTTTAAGTCATGTTGCTGTCGGTCCATCCAAATATAAATACATACCTCCCAACATGACCCATTCGAGGAGGAATAAAATAAGTCTGATAAAGGACTCCCAGGGAGCTGCTGGGGAAATTCAAGGGAAAACTGCCGCAGACAAGTCGGACCAGTGTATGGGGGCCTTTATCCACCATGAAATAGTTCATTACAGGTGAGGGCAATCAAACTTTAAGAAGTAGTCTAAGAGCCTAGCATCGCGTGCCTCTGGGATGCATCAGGTTTGGAGGTTGCTTAATTTTAAGTAAAAAAGATCTACATTCACATTTACATTGCCGATTTAGCTGATTGTCCCTGATTATTTTGCATCGGCTCTATGATGTATAAGTTTGCATATTTTACTTTTAAGCCTTAGAATCACAGTGTCAAAGAAACCAAACTTTCCCAGTTTACTCACACATGGTAAGGCGACAGCTGTGGGTGTGTTTCTAATTAGTTGATATTTGTTTGCAAAAATCCAATAGCAGCATTTAATTAGTAACACTGCAAGTACACCCTATACATATAGAACGATAAATAGTAATTTTCTTAAAGCTATCTTTCCGAAATAACCACAAATAGACCACTATTGTAGAGGTTTTGATTACTTAGTGCTATAGCCTCTTATTATTTCCAGTGCAAAATCACAGCCATATCTTGCCATGTTCTAATATACAGGGGGAATGCAGTATATCCCACCACCATTGGATATACATGCTTTTTTGCAGTGAGGGCTTCATGTAAGTGGCTGAGCCGGTCCCCCTACTGTTGTTTATATATATAGATATTATATATATATATCTATATATATAGATATATATATATCTATATATATAGATGTTTATATATATAGATATTATATATATATCTATATATATAGATATATATATATATCTATATATATAGATATATATATATATAGATATATATATATATCTATATATATAGATATATATATATCTATATATATATATATCTATATATATATAGATATATATATATATAGATATATATATATACATACAGTATACAGATAATTTTTTATGTTAATATTTTTCAACTTCATGTTCCATTCAATAAAGTACATCTATGTACAAATACTTAGATAGCAGAAGAGGAGACCAAATATACAGTATATCCAGATATTTGGGAGCTAGAGGCAGTGGGAACCCCATATAAATCACATGCAGGGACAGAGCTTTTAAGAGTTCTGTCCCTATGAATCCTTTCCCCAGACTGCTCAAGATGACTGTGCATGCACCACGCATACTACCTCCCTGAAGCCCCATCTCCGCTTACACCAGTGGTTCCCAAACCTGGTCCTCAAGTACCCCACAGTGCACATTTTCCAGGTCTCCACACAGAATCACAAGTGACATAATTAGCTCCACCTGTGTCTGAATAATGAGTGCACCTGCTGGGTGACCTGGAAAACGTGCATTGTTGGGGGTACTTGAGGACCAGGGTTGGGAACCACTGTCTTACACTTACCTGCAGACAGGGCTGTTGATAAGAGATTAGAGAGGGCAGTCAGTCATCTGATCCTTCACCATGTAGTAGGGAAATTAGAGATAGATTTATAAAAGCTTGGAGAACGAAAAAGTGGAGTGAGATAAATTATGAACCAATCAGCTTTTAACTGTAATATACATACTGTTCTTGTAAAATTAGTGCTAGCTGACTGGTTGGTACTTTACTGTGCACTTTTTTTCTATCCATGTGCTGCTACATATTACTCCATAAATTGTAAGCTCCTCTGGGTCAGGGAGTGGTGAAAATGCCCAAAAATTCTCTGTATAGCGCTGTGGAATATGCATGCTCTATATAAATGACTGGCAATAAATACAATAATAATAATAACAATAAAAATAATACCCATAGAAAATA